>NC_143386.1:14029469-14332500 GCF_980474605.1 Leiobunum rupestre
TCCGGTGCAGGTGTGCCGGGTTATGTGGACCGCTGTGTGCCCGTCGTTTCCCTTAAGAGCTCTTTCTGAAGGGTGTGTCTCTCTACCTACGTAGGTAGGGTGTCGGCTGGAGTTGCTACAGCATCCACTCTTAATCCCACTGCTGTGTGCGAAGTGGGTATTGGTCGTCCCATTGCTGCACCTTCTGCTGGGTTGAGTGGCTTGCGTCAAAGGTGCGACCATCAGTAGTAGGGCACTACTACCCATGCTGTATTTGTCACCTGTCCGTGCTTGTGGACGCTGGTGTAGGACACTATGGTATGGTCTCTGTTACTAGGTACACCGGGCTATAAATTCTGACACACGGTAGTAATTGCTGTTACCATGGAGAAACACAAAACTATGCACAATTAAAATAAAGAGCAAATATTAACCTTTTTCTAGCTTCTATTTCATCCATCATTACCCTCTAATACCGTCCTTACGCTATTAATTGCCAAACTCTAATAGCGAATGCTAATATGCTTCCTATAGCAGAAGTGGACCAAAAATGTAAGCGCTCTTTTATGAAAATTATCTCGAAACGAGCGAACACTTCAAATACGACGGTCAGTTGATCTTTTTTTTTTTTGAGATACACAAACATCGGTGTCGACCCGAGGCCTTAGACACCAGCACACACACAATAACTGATTAATCAGGGTGAGATATGGGTAACGGCCACGCCAACGGGGGGATACGTGGGGACAGGGGTGGGGACACCCGTGGCGGAAGTAACCCGACCACCCGTTGGGGGATTGGTAGTCGTCCTCACACGGCCTTCCACAAACTCTGCCTCCCGGACGCCTGGGATTACAGGAGAGAGACACTACTCCCGGCGGGTCAGTTGATCTTGTTCAGCGAGAAAGAGAAATTGAGCCAGCTCAGGGTGAGCGCCGAATAGTTCGCTCAGTCGGTGATTGTTCACGGTGCGGTAAGCGCGATCGGCCTCTAGCGGCGGGATAGAAAGCGCTGACGGCGCGTAGAGTGAGATCGAGCTGAGAGAGGCAGTAGTTTGTTCATATTGGAATAGAGTTGTTAGTTTTCCGGAAAATTTTCCGCAAATCGGAAAATAAAAAATTTAAACATAAATTACTTTTTAAAGGTTTTTAATGTTTTAACTTTTAATCGATATAGAATGTCTAATAACATACAACAAAACATTAATAGTGTTACATTGTTAATCATTTTAAACTAGTCTAGAGGTTTAGTTTTACTTTTAGATTCGAAAAAATGATGCGGAAATGGCACTTTATTTAAATTTGCAAACAATATATAAGACTTATCATGGAATTAAAACTTAATTTTTTTTCGGAAAAATACTGAACATTTTCTGACCTACAACTCTATATGATTGGAAATACTCATCCCGATGCACAGTGCAGGGTTACCACTAAAAACCCCAAAATATTTATAGGAATGTAGGAAATTCAACAGTCAATATAGGAGTATTACATTTGATAATATAGGAACATATAGGAAAATTTTAATAATTTTTTTGTTTTAATATAGTGAAGTCAGATCAATAAGCAGATAACGATATTCTTAATTCAGTTCAGTGCAGTTCTTTGGAGAAGCTGTTTACATTTTATCAAAGGGATTTAGTACATTGAGCGCCATCTGTATTACGAAAAGCGAACTAGGCACGCGGGAAATTCTAAAAACCGCGCGAAATTCCAAATAATTTTTAAATACAGGAAAATGTAGGAAAAATGGTTAAAATTTAAGAAAATTTCAAAAAAAGGTTAAATTATAGGAAAATAAAAGGAAAGCATTGAAATATAGGTAAAATTATAAAATATAGGAAAAATGGTCACCCTGACAGTGTTTCAAAGAGCCCAAATTTTGGACAAAATTAAAAAATAGTCGGTTACAAATAATATTTTCATTTTTGTAATAAGGAAATAATGGAGAATGAAGCAGCACGAAAGGTTTTTAGCTGCGACCCCTAGCGGCGAAGTTACTTTCCCTGAAGGAGCACAGGGTTTTCGTGTCACTAGATAGATCTTAACGAATTTAGAACGTGGATAAAAATTCACAGTCATTAGTTATTTCAAGCAATAGTTACAACTAGTTTCAGAGTTGGAAAAAGCCATTTTGGAGCACGTTAACACGCGAATTATTCCGAGAGACGCGTGTAGTTAACTACATTTTTTTCTACGTTTATTAGTAAACGTTACAATAAGTCCATTTAAGAAGTTGTTTAAGTATCCCTTCTCAACCTTTGGAGAAAATTGGGTTTTAAAATTTAGAAATTAATTATTAAATTCCTAGCGAAAATTTGGCTAGAAATAATTGTAGCAGAATAGTCCTACCGTTGCGTAAATTGGTGTTACCACATGATAAAAATAATTATATAATAATAATAATATAATAATTATACTAGAAACAATATTAACTTAATCTAATTGTACCAGTAATCGCTAGAGTACATAATAAATATTTATTTCTCAGATAAATACTCTATAAATACTGATATTTATAACCGTGAATAATAGCAACTGTCGGCTCTATCATTGCCACCTGTATTATGAAAAGACCCCAATTATTAGAGAAGGCCATGATTTTAAAAGGCGTTTTTAGTGATGAACGTGGTGCCATCTATTTATGTCGAAAGGACCTACATTTTAAAATAGCCAAATGATAACGTCGTCAGAGAGTCATTGTAGAATATTATAATTAGACAACGTATACTTTATTTAATAGACTTTAACAAATGTTTAAAATTACTGTTATTCATGTTATTGATCAATTTAAAAACGATCCAATGAGGGGTACCTTTTGATTTTGACACTAGCGTCATCCATTGAAAAAAGACTAACTTCATGTCGAATCGAGACTTGCTTTAAAATCTAACGAACAAAAACCAATATTTATCGATAAAAATAAATTTATTTTATTTATGACTATAAAATAAAATAAAATAATTTTATCTTCGCTTTCTTTTTAGGAAGTCTTTTATTAAAAAGATAAAATACGTTAAAAAATATTGAAACCGAAAGTTACTTAATTTTTTCTTTCATTTAAATTTATTTACATCTGTAAATTAGTCTTACCTTATTTATTAAACATTCCTTTCATTTCTGCTAAATTCAATTTATAGCCAAATCTGGCGTTTTTAGCCTAGCTTTTCGATCATATTCTCTAAATTTGAAAAACCAACTTTCTCAAAAGGTTGCGAAGGGAAACTAAAAAATAATATTAAATGGACTAATTGTAACGTTTACTAATAAACTTTAATAAAATTTAGTTATCCACATGCGTCTCTCGGAATAAATCGCGTGTTTACATTTCCAAAATGTCTTTTTTCTAACTATTGTTTGAAACAACGTATGACTGTGAATTTTTTTCCGTGTTCTTATTTCGCTAAGATCTATTGAATCAAACTAACGAAAACCCTGTGCTCCTTCAGGGAAAGTAACTTCGCCGCTAGGGGTCACAGCTAAAAACGTTTCGGGTTGCTTCCTTCACCATTATTTCCTTATTACAAAAATGTAAACATTATTTGTAACGGACCATTTTTTAATTTTGGTAAAAATTTGGGCTCTTTGAAACTATGTGCGATGATCGACGGGATAGTCTGTTTCGCGGAATTCGCTCACAGCGTTCTGAACAAAATTCAAAAATATAGTTTTTTAGTCGATTTGTTTGATTAAAAAACGCATAGAATAAACAAATCGCCTTAAAAATTTCATTAAAAAAATTCTAACCGCGCTGGGAGCGAATTCCCGGGGAACAGACTCTCCCGTCGCTCAGCGGGATGAAAAATTCCAATGTGAACGATGTGTGCGATTTTGCTCAGCACGCCATCAGAGCTTTTTAGTGATCGAACTATCCCGCCGCTAGAGAACGCAGCGCTGAAAATTGAGCAGGTTAGCGCGTCGATCAGCCGATCTGCATCACCACGCAGTGAACAATCACTGACTAAGTGAGGTTGAACTAATACACGGTCACCCTGAGATTGCGCAGTTGAAGAGAAGGAAAATAAAATCAACTGGAGTTGGCGCTCGCTCAATTGATCAACCAAGTGAAAAAATTCTGAACATTCATTTTTTGAAATTGCTCACAATATTTGCCCACCTCTGTCCTATATATCGGGTCCGTAATGGGTCAGATTGTGCAATAACTGGTGGCTTTACCGGGGAGTCGGGGTCCGGCTTTGGTAATCATTAAGGGCGGTGGCGCACTGGGAGATGTTAGCTGTGACAAATGGTCCTATCTACACCTACGACACGAGCGGCTAATTCTCCGACCGGTTCGAAGAGTTTATTGGTTGCAGAGGCGAGCATGCGCGGCATTTATTTTCGATTTTTACTTGCGCCTAGCACTTTATTTTACGAACGTACTATTAACCCAACGTGTGTGTTTGTGTGATTTGAGATGTTTCTCTTTTTCTCACGCCTAATTATGCTTTCGAGCGCCCCGGCCCTTTGATATCATGACCGTCAATAAGCGATTCCCAGAGGCGTACCGGGGGGCGGGGTATATGGAATTTTACCGTTATTAAATTTAAAAATTTACTCCCAACGTTTTTACGTTTGTTCTTATGCCCGTAAGTAAGCGATTCGCGCTATTTAATCAGTGGCGCACCTGAAGAGGAAGGGGGCTTTAAAATAATTTCTTATTGATCCCATTTATAATTTAGAATAGCTAATGTGTTCGGACAAAAATATGAAATTTACAAAAATTTTTAAGGTCGAAATTTGGTAGTCTTTGCGACCCCGAAGTAGTTAATTGTTTTATTTTGATTTTTTGCTAGCACAATGTGGCCGTTATGTTCGTACTCATCACAAATTGTATACATTAAATGTAAATTTTCATTGTCATAATTTTATTAGACACCTTAATAATCGGCAGAAAAGAATTTTAAAAGTTTAAAATCGAAAATAACCTAAAATTGAAAAAATATATTAAAATAATTTAATTACAGGTCTAAAACTTTGCTAAACTTATTTGCTTAAGGAAATAAATCCGTAGAAAATATAATTAAAGGAAAAATTAGCCAAACCACTAAACAAACAAAAGGTAATTAGGTAAAGGAAGACCGCTTTTAATCAGAAATAGCGCGGTACTTCGGCACGTATGCCTTCTAGGCGAAGAAAAATCGAATAATGAAATACAAATTTTCCACTTTATAGTCAAGTTGACATGGAAAAACCTCATTTGGTATTTTCTATTCATTAGGACCCATAGGATACGCCCTTAATTTTTGACACTCTTACCTAGAACACCCTGTATGTAAATCTGACATTACTAGCTAGGTGGAGAAATTAATCTTATGACTATGGTCCATAAAGCTAAAAGTCTGGACGCGTTTTTCTCTTAATAGGAAACCAGCTCCGAAAACGGTTTATTTTGTTAATTTATAATACATTTTGTAGGCGTTTGAATTAGGGATGAGAAGTTTTGTTTTCTGAAGCACGAACTAAAATATGGGCCTTAGGTTTCAGATAAACTGATTTTTGATTAACCCTATAGTAATTTAAAAACCAACTCAAACATGGACGCAGCGTCCAAAAACGATATTTTTGCCAATTTTACGCTCAACTTTTGGAAAAACCGGAATAAGATAGAAGGCTGCGGTGTGTGTTTTATTGATAAATAGGTATGAGACCAAGTTTCAAAGTAAATAATTTTTTAATTTATTCCTTTAATATTTTTAAGTTAATGATAATCATAATTGGGGAATTTGGTTACCGTTTCGCATACTAGAATCGCTTAAAAATTCCCTTTCGTATTGCGTGTTAGGCTTTCAGCTCTTCTAAGGCAACCATTTACTTAATTTATGTTTGGAGTGAAAAATAATATTTCACTTAAGCTTACAAAACATTTCGTCAGTGCAGTATCAGTCAATACAACGTGAAGCTAAGGGAATTAATTTCAAAATTGAAACGCTGTTGCCATCTAGTGCTTTTATTCGGTACTAAACATTCAAAGGGTTCCCCCCAAAAAGGGAGTATAACCTTTTTTATAATTTATGGGGGAAAGCCTTTCATTACCCCAGGCGCGAAAAAGAAAAAATATAATTAATTTAAAACGTACAACCCGATTCCTTACGTACATAATTTCCCGCTTCAACTACATTATTATTTTCTGCTGAATCACATTTATTTCTATGATAAAGATAACCACATTTCGACTTAAATGCTTTATTACACTTGCAAATTTTGTAAAACATATCTTTTTTGTGATAATCCAGCGCTCTCAATACATAGTCTTAGTAATGTGATAAAAATCAATAAAATAATGTTACCACCTACCCCACAGTGTTACAGAGACCCCCAAATTTTTGGAAGAAACTCCACTAAAGATAATATGGAAATATTTTTACATAGTATGCTTTACTACACTACACGAATTATTATAATGTAAGACGGAAGCGCTGTAACCCCTGGTGGTGGAAGTGGCTTCCGTGAATGAATATCAAAAAGCCACCGACGGAAATGGATGTAAAAATGTTTTCATATTATCTTTCGTGGAATTTATTCCAAAATTTGGGGTCACTAGCAATGGCGTAGCTGAGAACTCAGAGCCCCCCCCCCCCCCCGAAAAAATCTCTATGAGGCCCCCCTTTTTAATTTTTTTTTATGGTTAGCGGGGCCTCCCCGAAGCTCGAGGCCCCCCTTGAAGCTTGAGGCCCCCCCCCCCGCACCGCGGGCCCTGCGGACCAGCAGCTACGCCACTGGTCTCTAGAATACTGTGCACCCCCCTCCCAGGTGCGCCATTGATGAAATAACCTGAGTCGCTTTCGTACGGACATGAGAACAAATGTGGAAAATTTGGGCGTTCAAACTTGAAAGGTGCGTGCTAAAAACAATATATATCCTCCCCCCCCCCCCTCTCCCGGGTACGCCACAGATAGATGATGAGTTGGCGCTCGAAAGAATAATTAGGACGAGAATAAGAGAAACAATTCTACACACACATACATACGTTGGGTTAATAGTATGTTCGTAAAAAAGGTGCTAGAAAAATCGAAAATGAACGCTGCGCATGCTCGTCTCTGCAACCAATAAACTCTTCGAACCGGTCGGAGAATTAGCCGATCGTCCTACGACTCCAGTCAGGTTTGGCCTGGAAACTGAGCTTCGGCGGACTAGGTAGCTTGCTGTGGGGCGGCGGGTCTCCGTATGAGGCACTGTGGCCCTGTTTCCTGGCCTTTTGGAGCTGATCTGTATCTCCGTTGCCCACTGTGCCCGTCATTCCCTTTTAGGAGCCTTTTCTTTAGGGCTCGGCACTCTACCTATATAGGTAGTGTGTCGGTTGGAGTTGCTACAGCCAGTGGCGGATTAACTACCACTCGGGCCCCTAGGCTTAGCTTTGTTTAGGGGCCCCTTTGACCTTGGGAAACTTGCCGCGGCGGTTTTGATATTATTCGTTTAAGCATTTAAGGTTGTACAATTACAATTTTCGACACCTATTTTCTACTTTCATTGCTTCCATTATCGTCTCTTTTCTTATACAATATTAATTGTTGTTGAAATGCTCTACATTATCGGGGTAATGCCACAAATGATATTTGACGTCTTTTAGTATTTCCCAAATGGAATCGGAAATTGCCACCGGTAGAGCAATGGCAGTGCCACTTTCTTAATATGAATCAACCACCCTGAATCCGAAAATGCCGGTTTCAGGGGCGTAACTCCATTATTTGAAAGGTTGTCAAAAACGACATCTGGCGTTTCCGCCGTAACTATTATCGCTTTGCAAAATACTACAACTCCACGTGAAAGGAAATAAAAAAGTATTAAAAATTGCTTATGGTTTCATTTTTCTATCGTTTAAAGAGAAAATTTAAGATAAATGCTAAAACTCCCTTTGTCGAAGACTTTTGTAACAGACTGTACTTTGTACGATACTAAACTTTCTTATGAAATATATTTAACTAAAAAAATCTGATGATACAAGATGAATAACTGACCATTGACAAAGCACACCTTAACTGAATTCGTCTCAGAAGCAGCGAAATTATTTTTCTTGCTATTTGGGGCGCACAGATAACTCGAGTCAGAAATTAGAATTTCTAATCCAGCCTTGATTGGCACTTGCCTTAAGTTTTATGAACAACGCACAGTTTATCACAGTCAATCAGTCATTCAATTAATCAAATATTATAATATATCAAAATTGGTCAAGAAAATAACCGCCTCATTGGTGATGGACTCGGACTCGGACTCCGATCCGTACTGTCCAGGTACGTTACTATTTCGTGGCTACTCGCAAAGTATTATTTTATTTAATTTTACTCAATTTTGAGGACAACAGGATACACGCATAAAATAAATGCTTGGATTATACTATATATATAAAATCAATAAGCAGAGTAGTATTATCAAAAAAATAACGTTTTCATGTATTTGGCTTAACTACAAAACGAAGATAATACAGACGATCTTAGCGGCGGTTGTTGAAATGAAATCCGACAATCAGTAGGAAACGCGATTACAAAAATTTGTGTTTGGACAATTTTTCAACAGATTTTTTTCAACTAAAAGCTTAAATATTTTTATATTTTGTGTTAACTGTGGATTATTTATTCTCGAGGGCCCTTCTAGAAAAATCCTACCGGGCCCATTTATCCTCCGGGCCCGTATTCTTAAGCCTACTCAGCCTATTGGATAATCCGCCACTGGCTACAGCATCCGCTCTATTGCTGGGTTGAGCAGCTTGCGTTGAAGGTGAGACCGTCAATAGAAGTGTTATCTTGCTAACATGGCTGTTTTGCCACCTGTCCGGGCTGTGCAAAATGATGAAGACCTCCGGTGATAAGGATCTAATTCCAAGTGCAACGGGCTATAAATCTGATACCATGTCCTACAACAGTCCTATAGATCTGGTTTTCGACGATAACCAAAAGAGGGTGTAGCTTTAGGTCGCAAGTAAAGTTGTTATAACTGTTATTTACTGTAGTTTAATCCTACAAGGTGGAAGATGGTTTCTTTTAACTCGGCATCGAGGGGTAAGACGCTCTGCGAACTCGGTACCTTTGACAGTGCTAAATGGAACTCGCGAACTCTTGAAAATATGTACCTTTAACAGTGCTAAATGTACGAACTCGGTGTACAGATTATCTGAGACTGTCTTACCTCTCATTGAGAATTTATTTTTTATAATTACGGAGGAGGTGATATGATTTTTCTCAATCACTCTGGTATGGAACAATACGCAGAGGTATTCCTTGATTTAAATGAAACTTCTAATGTTTTACCTCTCGCTCGGCATGTACTCCAGCAGGGCCTATTTTAGTGGGCATTTCTGCCGTGTTAGGGGAGTTCTAAAATTCAGTAAGAAAATTTAATTCGGTGGCACATACAACTTGGAACGCGCCACTGAGCCCGCGTTGCGTGCCGATATTAATAAAAGCGGGAACGTCCCCTAGTGTTGTGCAGCGTCATCTTCAGCAAAGTCGGTGGAAAAATCTTCCTCTTTACCAATATTTAACTAATTTTGGTTAATTTTTGGTGCTTCTAAAACATCTTTTAAATAGGCCCTGTACTTCTATCACAATGGGAACTATATCTGGCATAAGGTATAGAGGTTACGCATTTTCCATTTTGCATTAGGGCCTTATTCCTTTAGCTACGCCACTGATGCAAGCTTTCAGCAGCTGTTGTCAATGATCATTGTTTTATTCAGTTTGGAACATGTAACTTACATATCAACTTACAAATTTTAACATATAGCCAATTAGTGGAGAATTTGGAAACACATTCTACCGAAATTATGTATGAATGTAAGTTCTTTTTCTAATATTTAGATTTCATTTGTTGCCTTTTCATTTTGACACTTCAAGGGTAATTATTTTGATATTGGTTGGCAGCAATGTTTCATTCCTTTATCGATTTACCCGACAGGCTGCTTTATTTTTACGTTGAAAAACGTCACCGATACCGCAGGTTATCTTATATTACAATATTTACTGCTATACGTATAATTATATCGTTATTGATAAAACTTACAAAAAGATATTGAAATCCGTGTTGAGAACTTCAACTTGAGATAAGCTGTTCACGCCCTTCGGCAAAGGCCTCCGACATTCCAATCACGGTACATGTACATATATTTAACTACACGCGTTGCGACGCGTAAGCTAGGAAACCTTACAAAAATCGTTGTTCTCTCTCTCTCACTCTTTCTCTCGTAGCCCGAAAATACTGTAAAGTGCTGGTACCTAGCGACCGGAAAAGACAACATATATAGATTTTTATGAAGTAAAATTAAACCATACGCAATTATGTATTCGAAAATTGTAATTGATGTTAAAGTTTGAGAAAATATTTTGGATTATATAATAATTTTCCTTTATGTTGTCTAAATAAATAACGTTATTCTGAACTATGCCGTGAGATGTCGCTAAGATCTCGTAAAGAGACTAGTACGTTGGCGAGGTCGAATTTCGAAACTAAAATCTTCTCACGAGCCGTTGCGTTTTCTCATCATAGAAAGTATAAAGTTGAGTAGCAACTCTACTGATTCATCTCCTCGGGTAATTAACTTTCGGTAATGTTACGACCTAAGCCTTAATTATTGAAATATATACCAACCTGAAATAGTCCTAGTCGATACTACGCCGCCAAGTCAGTGGCGCGCCCTGGTTTTTTTTCTGGAGGGTCCCCCGAAGAAAAGTTTCAAATATTTTAACTATGTTTTGAAAAAATCTTAACTTAAAATTCATAAATATTTTGGTAAATTTGGATAAATTTAAGTAAAATTGGGTAAATTGAGCAATGTAAAGAAAAACTCGGGAATTTCTGATAGTTAAATACATAGTATAAAATTAGGTAAAACAGATAAAATTGTGTGAATTTAATGAAATTCAAAAAGTTAACAATTTCAGGGTTTTACAGGTTAAGTTAGTTAGAATAAGATATATTTGGAAAATCGAAATTTCAAGCATATTGGGTGAATTAGATATATTTGGGTGAAATCCAATAAAATTGAGACCAGTGGCGGCCTAAGGGGGGGGAGCGGTCCGCCCCGGGTACCAGGGCAGCAGGGGGTGCCATCGGAGAAGCTCGAGGGGGGGGTGCAAATCAGAACGATTAAACTTGAAGAAGACGGACTCGTGAAAACTTTTGCACGGTCCTGGGGGGTGTCACAAAACACTGCTCCGCCCCGGGGACCCAGCCTTCTTAAGCCGCCACTGATTGAGACAATGGACGAATTGGATAAACTTTTGAAATTTGGGTGAAATCCAAAAGAATTGAGACAAAGGACAAAATGAATAAACTTTTGAAATTTGGGTGAAATCGTATAAAATTGAGACAATGGACGAATTGGATAAAATTTTGAAAATTGGCCGAGAATTTTGGTTAAATCGAGGAAAATGAAACAAATTCAAATAAATTTCAAATGTTTAAAGCATTTTGGATAAAAATTAGGAATTTTGACCCTCCACCTACTTTTTTCCAGAGTTGGCAAACAAGGCATTTCAATCTTAAAGTTGGCAAACTTATAATTTCTATATTTCGAACTGTTATGATGTTTGCTTTGTTATTTAAAGAAACTTTATTCGTTAAAGTATATTTATATATAATAATTATATTTTACTAAATCTTGGTAATATAAATGACAAAAAATTATAGCTGGCGATTATAATATTAATCTTCTCGATCCTAACCCAAATACTTATATTTTACTAGACTTACATATAAGCCTAGGTTTAAATCAACTAATATGTGACCCCACTCGTGTAACTGCTGAATCTCAAACTCTTATAGATCACTGTTACTTTAACTTAAATATTGATATTAAAATTAAGAAAGACTGGTCGATTACCGACCATACAGCTATAACAATTAAATATGATGAAGCTAAAATCTCCAAAATAAAAAAATCATAGAAATGCTTAAACCGACGCTTAGCAGTTCAACGAAACGAAACGCAAGCTTTAAAAGCCGAGTAACAACGCTAGATGACCAAAGCCAACTCTATTCGAGTTATTTCTTCTTGACCATGTCTTTGGCCACATAAGAAACCCACATGCATGATTACCTAACTAACGCCTTGACCATGTCTTTGGCCACATAAGAAACCCACTTGCATGATTACCTAACTAACGCCTTTTTGTACCCCATCTCCAGATTTCAAAACCCAGCAGAGTAGAAAACAAGATGTCACAGACATTTAAGTACACACAATCCCCCGATGTTATACTTTATTTTAATTGAAATATTTTAATTTGAACAAATTTTCGATCATTTGGTAGCGGAATTTTTACAATTTTTTTTGAGCTACCTAGTTTTGGAAATAAATAGCGAAACGTGAACACGTGAATTTAAGTTAATTTTTTAACAAACTGAATTTTTCGAGTTACCTGGGTTTTGGAAATAAGGCAGTGAAACGCGCACGAGTTAGAGTGCGCCTCTGTCTATGATACGGCACGAAATTCAAATATGACAGTAGAGCGTACGCAGGCTGCTGTGGAAAACGCAATGGAAAACGCAGTTCATAAATAGTATTAGTTAGAGATATTATGTTCAACTAAGTCGGTCTCCATTAAAAAAATAATGTACGTTGCCCCAACTCTCTAAGAGGAACAAATACCCGACTTCCGGGTCCCCGATAACACCAACGTTACCAATGCTGGCGAGGGCATAATATTTCCAACCGATGGACGTTAGGAGTTTTGGCGGTGGTGGACACAGTACGTGAAACTGATACATACAAATTTCTTAAGATTTGGTATAAAACACAGTTGATACACCATCTAAATTTAAAATTTAATTTCGACCATTCCTTTAGGTTTCATTGTTTCTGAATCACAGCCCGACTGAATTCAACTACTTCAATTTAAAAATTCTAAATTTTATTTCGTAGAGGTAGGTCTATTTACAAAGAAAGTAAATATTTACAGTAATAAATACAAGGTTAATAAAAATCAAATGACACGTTAAAGGATCAGTTACTAAACCACCCCGTGTAAAGTCTTCGAGACGCGGGAGACCTTATTGAGGAATGTCTTCTCGAGCATGTGTTTGGCCCCTTGGAAGGAACCCGCCTTGGATGCTTCCATGTCAGCGACTAATTTACCGAAGCCTTGAATAGCTTGGATCTTGGAATCCACCTTCGTGAAGACTGGACCAGAAGTCTTGAATTTGGGCGTTTCAGGGATGGGTTGAGTGTAGGCGGATTTGGATCCCTTGACGACCTTCATCTGGGGAATGGCCACATGGTACTGCAGCAGGTTAACTTCTGGTCGGTGAACAATGAGAGTGTGGGGCACCTTGTAGACCATGGGCTTGTGCTGGACCACGGGACTGGGGATGACGAAGATGGCCTGAGGCACTCTGAAGAGGGCGGGTTTGGTCTGGACGATGGGTTTTGGCGCTTCGATGACCGGCGACGGGATATTAAGAATCACTTTCTTCTCCTTCAAGATATTCCCTGAGAAGCCGATGTTGGCGTGAGGAACATCATGAACTTCGGGAGCCTCCTTTGGCATCTCTATTGTCGGTTGGACCAGAGACAAAGATGGTTGAGGGATGTCAAAGATGGCAGCTGGCAACTCCATTGCATGTTCTTGTACAGTTTTCAAAGGCGGGGCAATGTCCATGGGCATCGGGGCTGCGATTTCAACGTCATGCGGAGTTTCCACGTCGATCGACTTTTGACACAGGGCCTGACAAATTCAAATAAGACCAATTAAAACATATCTATTAATGAGTAGACAACTGTTCCATACTTACCACCGATGAAAATGCCACGATTAGAACTAAACCAAACATATTGCACAAATATGTATTGACTTGAGATTAAAACTGACAAGAAGTCGCGTTAGTAATAACTGATGTTGAAATCTTCGCTTTCGGAGATATTTATACTATTTCTGCATCATTTTTTAAATTCCATTAATTCAAACGAATGTTTTTTAGTAAATTAATGAAAGTCATTTCAAAACTAAAATCAAGTCGCAGAAATCTTACTCTTAATTATTACTTTATGTTATTTTTCCTTCTAATAAACGAAAAAGAAAGTACATTTTGCAGTGTTTTATAAGACCCAGGTTTGTTGGCAAAAAACCTGAAATGGTATAAAATAAGTTTATTGTATAAAAACTTTTTATAAGTAAGATGTTTTCAAGATGTTTCATGACCACGTTTGACTCTTATTTGGTTAAAAAATAACATAACCTCTCGCTATTTTTCAACTTCTTATAGACTGAAGGCCGCCATTGCCCCTCTATATCCGTTAATCTCGCTCACCCGGCGGTGATTGAAAGCTGCTTCTGTTAGAGTTATTTTTTTCTTTTGAGACCAAGGGGCAAATGTTTCAAGGTTACTGGGGATTTTCACTAACATTGGAATGTTTCCGCTTAAGTCTAACAATGTGCGAAACCCAACACATTAATATCTTCACGTTTCGAAAACAATCCATTATAAATATAGCAATAATAAATAGCAATATCTTAATGTTGCCTTATTATTGCATATATGCTCCTTTGAAAAACGGTCATCAAAAGGTTATCTTGCATAAAAATATATAACCCGACCTGTAAGGCCTTGTCATTTTTACATTGTGAAATCATGGATTTATTAACTACAGGATGTTCCCATGAAGAATTTAGAGATGAAAAATTAAGAGAAAAGCTTGTGTTAGTAACGGAGATTGGATAAATGTAAGAAAATGGATAGAGTGGTTAGGAAGAGTTGATTACCCTATTAGACCAAGAGCCCATGACAAAATAAGCATGTGATAAGGTACACGATGGGTCAAGGTATTTTTTAATTAGGTAAGTGATTTGTAACAAAGAACTGTTTATCTAACGGGTCAAAGTGGGGGCTTTCCGGAAATACGAACCACGTGACGTCACTTCCGGTGACCTTTAAAATTGATATGACCTGATATTGGTATCATTCGATTGGTCTCAACGTGCTCTTACCAAATATCGCTAAATTAACCTTCAAATCTGAACGAAACGGCGTATAAGACTAAAAAAGTAATTTTGTCTTATACATGTAAATTTGGGAGGGGCTTGAAATTGGTTTTTTATCTTATACGCCTCTTGGTTTTGACTTGATCATTAAATAAGCGATATTTGGTAAGAGCACGTACGTTATAAATTATATAATGACGTATGTAATGATTTTATATATAACTCTAATAAATTATCACCTTAATTTTTATTGTTCCTAGATAATTAGTTTAAATGCTTTATACCCCCTTCAAAAAGCCGGAACTCCACAGCCACCGGCTTTCCTGCAGTGTTTATCCATACAAGTTTAAACAACAAAGTCAATAATTACGTGTTCAATGTGAATGGTTTTATTTTAGCGTTTATACGTCACCATGCAAGGAGCGGGTGGTGGGAACCTACGGGCTGGGCTCAAAAATGGAACATATAATACCAAAAACCTCCTAAGAACTCGAATTAAATTAAGTAAGGGCCCACTTGCAAAAGCCTCAGAAGGGGCCGTAGCTATATTAAACAAAACAGTTTATAGCTGTAGATTATCGCAACAAGAAATTAATTAAATAATATTAATATATTTTAAATGTTGGATGAGTAAGGTAAGTAGTATCCAAATTGGTTTTGAATTCTTATTAAAATGTATTTACACTACACCAAATTACGAAATTTAATAAACTGACAATAGGAATTGTGTATGTAAATTCTTAATTAGGAACTTTTTATTTTTGTTCAAACAGTAATCTACCAAAAGGTAAAGTGACTACTTAAACTTATCAGGTTTCTTAAGAGTTTGCTAGAGGATCATTGTCACCTTGTCAAAACCATATACTTCCGCTACATTCTTTGGATCAGGTTTACAGTGGTTTGACACTGCATTGCCAAATTCAATTGAATTAGGGCTAGAGTTGTTTAGTACAAACATAAGTCTATAATAGTAATTTTAATTCAGCGATGACGTCACTCCGTTCATGACTCTCACAAGGAGACTACCCGAGGTTTTTATCAACGATTTTCTTGTAACTCGGGGGTTAGGTAGACCTTATGGTAGTAAGAAAATTTCCAAGGGGAAAAGTTGCAATGGGCTTTAGTTTTCCTATGGCAACCAAAAATGTTTTTGAGCTCTCAAAACCAAAAATCTCCATTTAAAAAAACATGGGATTTTCTCGGTTTCACCTGTGAAAATTCTGAAAAAATTAAAAAAATTAAAATTTTCAAAACTTACGCAGAATGGTAAATTTGACCTATTTCGGTGAAAATTTATCAATTTTTGGTAAATTTTCAATAAATTACATTAATAAAGTAAAATTGGGTAAAGTCAAATAAAATTGTTTGAAATCGACTAAATTTGGGTAAAAATATCAAAATTGAGTAAAAAGACCAAAATTGGGTATGTAATTAAATCCCATGCACGTCGTCCGCATCGTTTACAATTTCGCTATATCAGCACGGCCGAATTCAATTTGTACTACGTATTTTAGACAAAGCACCACATTAATTGGATTATCATCCATGATAAATTGAATTGCGGTTCAATGGAACAGAGGGAGGCAAAAAGCAAGCTGAAGTTCTTGGGCCGTTAAAGTTTATGCCAGAAGATCGAATCGCAAAAAGAATGATAGAATTTATCAGGTCCAACGGTTATACAACTGCATGGACGTTGAGAGTGGCACAACTCGACCACAGCTACGGCATTGGGACCCGTCGGGGTACTGCTACCACGTATGACGAGTGGGTTACGACAGTTGTGAGGGAATTCACTGCTGCGGGGCAACTAAATTGGCGTGCTCTTGTTAAAGGAAAGAAAAGTCCTGTCCCGTTGGAGGTCACAGACGTTAAAAGTTAGGAAGGAAGGAAGTTATCGATTCTACCAGTGCTTTCTCTTACTTAAGTTTGGTCCGATGATGACCTTGAACTTTGGCTTACTTCTCGCTCGTATATACGTTCCTTATATATATATATATATATATATATATATATATATATATATATATATATATATATATATATATATATATATATATATATATATCTTTTAAGTGACACAGAACTCCCTAAAATATAAATTAATTTTTGAACAATATCACATTAAACCATATAATGATATAAAACCACACATAAAGAAAAACAAAAGTTTATGTCTTTGATCTAACGATAAATAGCAGGTAAATTAAGTTAGGGATGACCAATATGGCAATTTTAACCGATTCCGACACCGATTATAGCGAATAAACCAATATCAATATAGATATTTTAACCGATATGGCGAATTTAAACCTAATGAAATTTTAACAAAACTTACCCTTAATTGATAAATTTTGCCCAAAATAGGTCAAATGTATCATTTTGGGTAAGTTTCGAAAATTTAATTTTTTTAAATTTTTGAAATGTGAAGCCGAGAAAATCCCATGTTGTTTTAAATGGAGATTTCTGGATTTGAGAGGTCAAAAACATTTTTGTTTGCCATGGGAAAACTAAAGCCCATTGCAACTTTTCCCTTTGGGAATTTTCATACTACTATATGGTCTACCTAACCACCGAGCTTCATCAAAATCGTTGATAATCACCTCGGGTAGTCTCCTTGTCAGTTAAATATTTGACAAAAAGGCAGACTTATGAAAAATTATTAAAAACTTATGGTACACGCAAGAATGTATTTATTTATACTCAGGGAGAATGAATATGTCGAGACTATCGACGGACTCGTTGAGGCCCTAACCCCGTCACGCTAATGGGGGGGGGGGGGGGAAAGGAGCCGGTCTTATTTGTTGCGTCCACGCAGCAGCGCTAATCGCGTCGAAAAACGTAATTTTTAAGAACCAATGAGATTGCAGTATTATTTGATTTTATTAAAGCGGAGGAGCATACCGGGGGCCCCAACGGGTGGAATTGGAGAAACGCTAAAAATAATCTCGACACATTCATTATCCCTGAGTATAAATAAATACATTCTGGGTACAGGCTATTATTGTAAATAAAGTAATGACCGTTGCAAGGTGAACATGAAGCTTATGATTTTGCTTAATGATTTACTAATTTAGTTAACACAGGTTTCATAGAATTCTTAACTAGACGTCTGTTATCATCTACCTTGTCAAAATCATCCTTTTCCCTTGGTAAACAGGGAGCTTGTAAATCCACCTCTTGATTCGCTTCTTTCGTTGGGTCACATTTTTCAAAGTTTGATAACCGCAAATATTCAGCTCGGCGTTTTGCCTTCCGAACTTCAATTTTTGTCGGCATTACAACTTTCAAAGTCTTATAATTCTAACCATAGATATAATAATAAAATAAAAATATAATAAAGACCCTAACTAATCCCAAACAATACGTTTTCTGTCGAATGCCAGAGACAAAGAGAAAAGAGACAATAGTAGTTTGCCCATGGTTAACGGTGTTAACTAATTAAATAATAAACTCAAATACAAAAGTGTATGCTCCAGAATGCAAGGAATCCAAATCTGTTTTCAGAATTAAAATCCGTTAAGCGGTTGCCGTTAAACTCCTTCCCAAATAATTTGTAGTGCGTTTAACTTTCAATCCGAGAATCCGTTACAATCTTGCCACACGTTAAGTTGACGTGTCGCGAAATCCCCCGTTCAGTGCAGCATTAAAATTCATTCTATACAATAGTTCTTTTTATAAAATAACCTTGGCCATCTTGTTGAAATGTTGCCTCCCCTCTTCAGCTGTGGATCCGTTTTCTCTCCCACTAAAGAGCTTATGAACTCATTCTTGGGCGTTGGTTGAACTATTCCAGAGCAACATTTCAACAAGTTGGGCAAGCGTAAAGACATTTTATGAAATCAACTATTCAGCAGATTTTTACGGCGAGTGAAAAGTGAGCTATAAATATACTGCGCGGCCGCGGAGTATAATAATTTGCCCCAGGCCTCAGAATGTCTCTGCAGGGTCCTGGGCCTCCTGGCACAATATTTTTGTAGAGATTAGTAAAACAGTAAATTTATTTTTAGACAATTCGAACAACATTACAAAGGATCGTTTTAGTACTGTTGTGTACTCTGGCATAGCAAAATACTTTTAAAACTGGTAAGCTATGGGCGCTAGCAAATTTTAAATCCGTTATCGCTTCTATGTAAAGACTATATAATAAATAGTACTTACTAGTTATCACAGTTCTATATAATCTTTGTTCTGATATTATTTATTTGGGGCCACTTGAGTTTAGCATCACCACCCTAATGAAGTAAATTAGAACACATGGTGAAGCTACGCTGTTGTTGGGACTGAGATAAATATCAGTAATTTCCTAAGATTACCCTAACTTAAAAACTTATACCTTTATTTAAGCAATTTTCTTCACAAATTTGATGCATTTCTTCGTTTTTATAAAATTAATTATTTTAAAGTAATTGAACGATTTGGATTTCTAAAGAGCGTGCTAAAAATATACTTACAACGTTCAGTTTTGTGATCTAAAGCTTGTTTTCCACAGGCGCGCGCAACGACGCGTGTCTCAGCTTTGAAACGTTCAAACGTTTTTACGCGCGTAAAGAAAATAACATTATGACGCGCGCTAGTGGAAAACAAGCTTAAGAGTAACATTTTACAATATGTTCATAAATTTTTAAAGAAATATCAATTATATTTTAATAATTAAATGTTTATCGCTAAATTTATTATTTTAGGGAGGCTGACCATTGCAACAGGATGTCGCGAACACTGCTCAGGAGTTGATATTACTTAGTTTTTATATTTTGGGAGAGCTAAATGGTTCATTGGAGTTTCCCGACTGAAAAAGCTATCGTACGTTAACTTGATTTTTTATTTATTAATCGGTTTAAAATAACTTCAACGGTTTTTCAACTAAATAAAAAAGGTTAAGTTTTATTTCCAAAGTAGGAGAAAAGAAACGCATTTTGGTTGGGGTCTGAGTTGGAACTGTTGTATGCATACAACATGTTTACAAGATCGTTTATATTATTAATCCAAGCTGGCAGCAGCTCTCCTACTAACAATACACATTTCCCTTTCGGAAAATTCTAAGAATTCGGTTTTTCAAGCGCGTTTACAAGCCCTTTTATATTTTACGGGTTTTACAAATTTATGTTTTAAGTTATACAGAAATATAGAAAATGGATGAATTTTTATACAAATAACATTTGCGCGAATTATAGACATTTAAACGATCTTTTAATTCTAGACTTTTAGTTCATTATTTCACAAAGGAGACTTCGGAATTTTCATTTGATTTGAAAATTCTTTTTTTTTCAAAGCATTATTTGGCTTGCCCAACTTGTTTATCTCAGGTGACCTACGTTAATAGAATATTTTCAAAAAATGTCAATTTTTTAAATGCAATAACAAGGACCGTTAAATAAGATATGGTTATTTATTGTTGTTATATTATTTTTAATGGTTTGTTTAACAAACGTTCAGCGATAACTGTGGGTTTCGCACATTATTAAACTGTAGTGGAAACATTCGGCCCATTGTTCTCAAAAGAGAAAAATCACTCTCCATCACCGCCGGGTGAGCGAGATTAACGGATATAGAGGAACAATGGCGACCATCAGTCTATAAGAAGTTGAACAAGTTGGCAAGCCAAAATATACCTCTCCTCGGAAGAATTGTCCCTAGTGGTATTAATTTCTCGAGATAACCCTTAAAGATATATCTCCGCAATTTAGAGTTATTTGTTAAAAATATTAACCCATTTCTATCCCGCCCGGTATAAAATTTTTATTATAATTAAAATAATTGAGACGAAACGACCAATTTTAATTTATTCAGAATATCATAAGTTAAGTAGTTACAACAGTAAGTTAGACGTACTATAACAATGCACAATTGAATTAAACCCTTTTACAGAACAAGTTTATCAGTTAAATATAATACGAAGCAAATTTTAATGAAATATCTACAGAGGCTTTTTGGAATTACTCGCTTACGAAATACTTGCCGCATCTTTAACGCTCATTTTATTTCAACACTCGCCCTTGATGAAGATACCGTAGATATCTGGTAGTGGACGACTCGTTCACTTCCTGTTGACGTTGTGACGCATACCACATGAAAAAGACCAATGCCGTCCAATTTCCAATATCATATAATGACTCGCACACCCAAGAAATCATTGACTGCGTTAGAAATCGTAGATATCCAAATATCCACACCAAATGTATTTACAAGAAGCAAAAACCTTACCATCAACAAAGCACAGAGAGCCACTTGACTAACCGCCAGCTTTTAAAGCAATTAACGTTAAATTATCTCCTTTGAATTAACAGAACTATATATAGGTCGTTAAGAAACCCTGCCATTGGACGTTGAGAGGTAGCATTACACTCAGCACTCGGTCCGTCCCAAAGTCATTAAGAAGAAGTTGGAGAGAAAACGCCCATATAAACACAACAGACTCAACATGCACATCCATCAGAACACAAACACAACAAATTCAACACTCACAACTTACGCATAAACATTACAAAAACCGTAATACACCAAACCGTCACGACGGTGAGCGAAAAAACACCATCCAAACCAAACCGCAAATGCATCCGTTAACGCTCACCGTCACACGGTGGTTTTGCCAACCCTTTGAGAAACTGCGTACGCAGTGATTACACTTTGCACCGAAAATGCGAACGCGTTCGCAGTCCTGACAGACAGACACACCCACAGACCCACCCACAGACAGACACGGTCGTTGTATAACCCCTCCTAGGGGACTTTGTCCCCTCGGAGAGGTAAAAATAGCGTGAGTTTAATTAGTTATCTTTTATCTATAAGAGGCAAGCGTTGTCATTAATCATCTTCCAAACATCTTGCTTTTAAATAAAGCTTTCTACAATAAATTTATTAACTACAAATTAATGTTTTTTGCCAAAAAACATTGGTCTTACGGAACACTGATAATTTTTTATGTAATTTCTTATTCGTTTATTATAAGGGAAAAAATAATAATTAAGTTTAAGATTTCTGCGGCTTGATTTTAGTTTTGAAACTACTTTCATTTATATATTAAAAAACATTCATTTCAATTATTGTAATTAAAAAAATGACGCAGAAATAGTATACATATCTTCAAAAGCCAAAGTTTCAGCATCAGATGTTATTAGCGCATCTTCTTGTCATTTATAACCTCAAAATCAAAACATATATGTGCAAAATGTTCGGTTTAGTTCTAATCGTTGCATTTTCATCGGTGGTAAGTATGGAACTGTTATCCACTCATAATTAGATTTGTTTTAATCGCTCTATTTGAATTGGTCAGGGTTTGGGCCAAAAGACGATCGACGTGGAAAGTCCCCATGCCGTTGAAATCGCAGCACCGATGCCCTTGGACATGGCCCCGCCTTTGAACACTGTGCAAGAACATGCAATGGAGTTGCCAGCTGCCATCTTTGACATTCCTCAACCGTCTTTGTCTCTGGCCCAACCGACAATAGAGATGCCAAAGGAGGCTCCCGAAGTTCATGATGTTCCTCACGCCAACATCGGCTTCTCAGGGAACGTCTTGAAGGAGAAGAAAGTGATTCTAAATATCCCGTCGCCGGTCATCGAAGCGCCAAAACCCATCGTCCAGACCAAACCCGCCCTTTTCAGGTGCCTCAGGTCATCTTCGTTATCCCCAGTCCCGTGGTCCAGCACAAGCCCATGGTCTACAAGGTGCCCCACACTCTCATCGTGCACCGACCAGAAGTGAACCTGCTGCAGTACCATGTGGCCATTCTCCAGATGAAGGTCGTCAAGGGATCCAAGTCCGCCTACACTCAACCAGCCTTGGAAATAACGGTGGTCAGGTGGTCAAAGACCAGTTAATTAATTGCTCAGACCAGTTTATTTATTCAAAATTTGGGGGTCACTGGTCGCCGTGTCCAGTTTATTAATTCGAAATAATAACAAAAAATCAGAAGGTGACCAGTTTAATAATTCCAAATAATAGGAGATCACCTATTAATTTAAGATTCATATCAATTTTGATTTCCCTATTCACTGGATTTCTATGTACAGCGACTCCGCTTACTACCGCCGCGGCCGCACGTCGAGGTTTTATGTAGAGTCCCTTCGCTCGAATCCCTCAAATGAGTGGGACTGTCTAACCCCCCTCCGGCCTCAAACCCTCAATCCTCTAGTCTCGCTTTCCCCCAAGTACGGTAGGCTACCCTGGCTACGCGGTAACGGACCGGGGACTCTGGAGTTACGGGGCCTAGAGAAAGAGAGATAATACGGTAAATTACGAAGGTCTTCTAGGCTATGGTAGTAGTCTTAGGTGAGATAGTACTAGGTACTCATAAAATGAAGTTAACTATATTGAATACGTGTAAAGTTAATGTTACCAACCTAATCTAACTTCTAAACATGTAGTATAGGTTTTTTAGGCTTATAAATGACATTAGAACATTTTATATAAGGACCAGTTTAATAATTCATATACTAGGGGGTCACTGGTCATAAGGACCAGTTTAAAATAAAACCTTATTTCCAAGGCTGCACTCAACCCATCCCTGAAACGCACAAATTCAAGACGTCTGGTCCAGTCTTCACGAAGGTGGATTCCAAGATCCAAGCTGTTCAAGGCTTCGGTAAATTGGTCGCTGACATGGAGGCATCCAAGGCGGGTTCCTTCCAAGGGGCCAAACACATGCTCGAGAAGACATTCCTCAATAAGGTCTCCCGCGATCGAAGACTTTACACGGGGTGGTTTAGTAACTGATCCTTTAACGTGTCATTTGATTTTTAAACCTTGTATTTATTATTGTAAATATTTACTTCCTTTGTAAATAGACCTACCTTTACGAAATAAAATTTAAAATTTTTAAATTGAGAAGGTAGTTGAATTCAGTTGGGCTGTGATTCAGAAATAATGTAACCAAAATCCTGATACTTATATCAATTGGAAATGCCCTCGCCAGTATTAATAACATATGATCCATTTTAGTGATTTTGGGCAATGAACATAATTTGTAAATTAAGACGGACTTGGCTGAAAATTATATCTTTAGTTAGTACTGATTTTTTTGCAACTACGTTTTCCGTTGCGTACAAAAATTCGTTTTTAAAAAAAAAGTAAATTAAGAAAATCTACACCACCCTTAAGATTCCGGATCTTGCTAGAAATAAGGGTTTAAAAGTTTCAATGAAAAGTGCACATAAAGTACGTTTAAACCACACATGACACGTATACGTTACATAGAGCTGCGAAACCGAACTATAGTTTACGTAATTGATGAACAATCGCAAATATTTATAGCTGATTTACAATAGTTACCTCGATATAACTCAGGATCTCGTTACGAATGGTGGTGACGGTTAAAGATAAAAAGGGACCTACAATTTTAGAAGCGTTACGTAACGTTCTCAAAATTATTTAAAATATTGGAGAGGTAGGCACGTGATCCACTCGTATATAAACTGTTGGATTTAAATTCCTCACTCATTTTCGGCGTTTTCTACCGCGATGAGGCTCAGATTGTAGGTAAAGACTTGACAGATTGCTACTTCAAAATCAAGAAAGTGTTGAAGAAGAGAAATAAGTTGATTTAAAATGAGTTTCTGCGTCCCACTACCTTCCGATTATGTATTATGATGATAATACAGTTAGTAAATTTCGAACCGTTAAAATTCGGGGAGCCGAACGAAGTCGGTTTAGTCTAAATTAGTTACCCTCGAACATGGTATAACATAGGAAAACCGAATAAAATGGTTCTTAATGATCCTCTCGATTTGTTAGAACGGTTGAAGCTCCTGCGGGTTTTTATAAAATTCTGGAAGTGTTACTTCCAATTATGGCTGCTTTCGAACATCTTTATAAAGTAACATTTAATAATCAATAATAATCAGCTAGGATAATACCCAAGGCACCAACGCCTAAGTCATCAAGCGACTTTTGAAGCCATTAATTCGGGTGGCCAGGTTACAATGCGTAGGAGGGTGGTGGCAAGCCCATAATGTATATTTAAAATATCCTGGTCTTGGCGAGGTTAAAACAAAAACTGAAATAAGTGTAGATTTAGATCCGGAACTTGCGATTATGCTAGGATTTAGTGATAAGAATGATAACGAATTTTTCATGGAAAAAACTTCATGTTTGCTCCTTTCCATGTCGACATGGATGCCGGATTACATTCATTGTTTGTTTATTCGGATCTAGTGGAGAGAAGCGTTGTCGGATGTCGTTTAGTACCTTTACTGAGAATGATAAGTGTAGACGGGAAACACGCATTGAGTGGGAAAACAATTCCGAAAATATTTTCTCAACCACATTATCTTCTAGTCGCATCTAATAATATTAAGACTATAGAAATTAATATTATGGAAGATACGGGGAAACCGATACAGTTTCAACATTTTTGACCTCGAAAAAATTATAACTTACTATAAACACAACAACTATCGTTCACATCATCCGGTCATTCTAGCTATGGAGAGCAAAGAGATAACTAGTTAAACCAACATGGTTATGGAGGAATACCTGTAAATAAAGGTATTACGATTCCGGGAGGACTTGGGTTATGAAATATATTATCATCAGCTTTTAGATTCACAGTACCTTTACTAAAGAAAGGTGCTTCGTACTTGGGGAAGAATGAACGCGTCCAAGTTAAAATGTATGGATCCTCTCCCATGAAGAATTAATAATGAAGGATTTGATTAATCCTACAGAAGTGTATTAAAAACAGCATTTACATAATTTGAGCTAATGTACCTCTTAAATAACGAGCATCATTTAAACAATGATCCATTAAACATGATACATCAAATGGACAAAACCACCTTGACGTCATTGTTTCATAAGCGAGTCTTTACACGCCCCTAACACAAGCACCTGGTCCTTGTTAAGTTCTCAACTACCTGTCATACTCATTTCACATTCCGAATATTTCAGCGAGAAAGGTAACGGACTCCATTCAAATACACCACCAGATGATGCCACATTGAGATGTGATTGAAAGTACAAGCAGATACGGTTCAATATCAGGTACAGGTAATTGAATCCGCTTCCCTTCAACTATACCTATAAGAAGAAAAACAGGTATTTTAAAATCAAACAAAAAATAAATTTTTTAATCGAAGCTACGAAAGGGTAGCGAAATTACAGGTATAATTCGATAATTCCTCCGTCTACCGCGATACATGTTTTTGAGGGATGAAGCATACTTTGGAATGCTCGCTGGATCATGTAGGGAGTGACCAATTTAAAAGCATCGATGATACGATGACGTAATTCTTCCCGGTTCATAACGGGCGTCACATAGACATGATCATTGATGAGACCCCATATGAAGAAGTCCTACTATTTAAGGTCTTGCGACCTTAGAGGCCATTGGACTGATCCGTTTCGTCCTATCCATCGTTGTTGGAATTTAGCGTAAATGTGGTTTACTACAGCTCGAGCTTAATGTTAAAGTGCACCTTCATGTTGGTACCAGAGTCGTCCGTAGTTGACCGAAGGAATGTCTTCGAATGCGCCCGCGACGTCATTCTGCAACAAAACTAAGCAACTCTGGCAGACAAAATGGGCCGATGACTCGATCTCCGACCAGACCCGCCCACACGTTTAACCAAATTGTTGTTGGTAGTGGTGAGGTGCCCTAAATGGGTTAGAGTGTGCAATAACTGGTGGCTTTACCGGGGAGTCGGGGTCCGGCTCTTGTAACCAATAAGGGGGGTGGCACATTGGGAGATGTTAGGTCTGATCAAATGGTCCTATCTCCACCTCCGACTTCGGTCAGATTTTAGCTGGATACTGAGCTTCGGCTCAGGCTATCGGAGAGGGTCCGTGCAAACTGGCCGCCTCGGCGATTTGGGTAGCCTGCTGTGAGGCGGCGGGCCTCCGTATGAGGGCTCGGCGGTCCTGTTTCCCGGCCTTCTGGAGCCACACCGGGATCTCCGGTGCCAGCTGTGCCGGGTTACTTGGGCTGCTGTGTGCTCGTCGTTTCCCTTTAGGAGCTCTCTCCAAAGGGTTTGACTCTTTACCTCCGTAGGTAGGGTGTTGGCTGGAGTTGCTACAGCATCCACTCTTAATCCCACTGCTGTGTGCGAAGTGGGAATTGGTCCACCCATTGCTGCACCTTATGCTGGGTTGAGTGGCTTGCATCAAAGGTGCGACCATCAGTAGCATAGGGTACTACTACCCATGATGGATTTGTCACCTGTCCGGGCTAGGTGGACGCTGGCGTATAACACTATGATGATAGGCCTCCGGTGGTATGGTCTCTGTTACTAGGTACACCTGGCTATAAATTCTGACCGACTGGAAGTGGTGGGGAAATCCCCATCGTGGATTTATATCACTCCACATGTGATTGTTTTGGTGGATATATAGTCTCTCTCCCAAACGAACACTCATCGTTCACCAAGAGCAGATTTAAAAAATCCGAAGTTTCGTTCACCATCTTGCTTTACCAGTTAAAAAAGTCAAACCAACGAACCATATCTCCGTCATGAAGGGCTTGGTGAACTGTGCCCGTGAAGGATGCTCCAAAAGCGGATTCTGGGCAAACCTAACTACATTTCCACTTCGAATGCTTGTTTGAGGATATGCCCCGAAGTACGCTAAAACTAGCTCTGCTTCTTCGATGTTTTGACGACCAGGGAAGCTATTCTTTAAACAATCCAAATACGTTTAGACAAATCCAAATCTAAAAGATTTGGTTTTGGATCGCTCGAATTCCCTTTCCAAATCTAAGTTAACGTCATTTCCTCTCACAACTACGTCATGTTTTTTTGAAACGTTCTTTTTATTGGTTATTTCTTTTGGCGGGTTTTCAAATGTTTTTTTCCACACTGTCAAAGAATTTCTTTCCAAGAATTTCGTATTATTTCTCAACAATACCTCATCATATAAGAAAATTATATTTTTAGGCTTTTGCTCTTCGAGGCTAGTATTTTTTAGAGGTCTTGAGAACATTTTGGTTTTAGAATTTTTTATTTTACTTATTTGACGGAATAGTGCAATGGGTGTTAAAGTAAATTCAAAGCAAGAACTTATTTACATTGAGTTTTAAGAAGCAATTACTAATTTTGTGCACATGGAATTCAACAGGAATTTCACGAAGGCAAAATATGATGCAATGTGGATTCAATTGAATGGTCAGCTCAATAGTTGCGGATTGGAACAAGCCATGGTTGTTGAAGAGCCGATGGGGACCAGCGAAAATGAAGGTTTGTTTGGAAAATTTCGGAGACAGTTGTTGAAACTGCAAAATGTAATTTTTAAAAAATCATTTGTAGCTTCGATTTATTCTCATAAATAGACAAATATCATTGAACAAGTTGCCTTCTCATGGCAGGTGTTGAAAACTTCCTTTTGCAAGGCCTAAACATGCACGCTTTCCTACAATACATAAATTATTACTCATATAATTAATAGCAAAATTAATTATGTGAATCTTTTTATTTAATGGATATAAACTGCTAAATTCTTGAATTCTTTGTTTTCCGTTTTCCAAGATTGGCACGAAGGGCTTTCCACCACCCTCCTACACATCGTAACCCGGCCACCTACGATAAAGGCACTAACAGTCGCCAAATTACTTAGGCCTAAGATTGTTCCTTGGGTATTAGCCTGGCTGATTATTATTATATAAACGAACATGTTTTTATTGAAACTCTTGTACAAAATTATTCATTTTAAACTCTTGGATGTGTTGAATCTAAAAATAAGAAAGAAATTAAATATTATATGTGCTATATTTAAAAAATGAAAATTTCAAAATTTTAAATTTTATCTCGGAGGAGTTAAAAAAAAGTACAAATGAAAATCCACTAAAAAAAAGGTACAAAATAAGGTTTATCGTTGAGAGTTAAAAAAGCGTGCATGTTTTGGCCTTTCACAAACAAGTTTTCAACACTTGCCACGAGAAGGCAACATACTCCGCACATGTGCAACGATAGTAGTCTATATAAGAGAATTAATCGCAACTTCAAGTGTCATTAGACAGTAAATACCTCCAAAATAGAGAGTTTCCAATTTTTAAATAAGTTCTTAGTCACAGGGTATCCGACTATGAAATCTTCATACGTGACGATACTTCGGAAAGTCTGGGTCAATGTTTGCAATGTGTGTAATCTATCGCTCCAATTGTTGCGGGAACGTTGCACTCTTCTTAACAGCAGCTTTGTGCTCTTCGGTCACAGGAAACTTAATATATAATGGTACTAGATGCCGGTTTATAGCCTTTGAAACGTCACTAAAACAACGGCTTACACTAGGTTGGCTGACTCCAAGAAAAGATTTTGGCCTACATCACGTTGGTATGACAATCTCAAAGCAATTAGCACCTTGAAAAAGAACGTCCAATTTTATTAGTATTCTTAATTAAAAATTGTTAGATTTGTGAGATTTCTTATGTTCAAATCTACTGGCCAAGTGCTGGTTCTAATTCGTTGTAGAGCCTCCGTCAAGGTTTGACAAAGGCCTAAGAGCATAGCACGCGTTAAGTGAAAATTTCTTCGGAAACGAAGGTCATCTAACTCCCGCACTTGATTCATATCTCTATAAATTCTTTGAATTCGTAGACCGCGACGTTCAACGGGATTACGATATTCTTACAACAAACGAAAAAGCTCAAGTCGGAACTTAAATTAATAATAGTCCTATTATTAATCCGAGGTCGGAAAAACAAAGCTGTCATCTTAAACGAAAAAGCAAAGGCTTAGGATATTACACCAACAATAAATAAATGCCAAGTTTAGAAGAAGTTTAAGGTTTATAAAATATTAATTAGCCTCGCAATTAAGCTTTAAACTTACTTGAAGTAATATCAAAAATTCAGAGTTGAAAAATACCTCGAAAAGTATCAAAATGGCCAATAAAAAGATCCCACTCTATAGGGTTTATATAGAGAACCAATGGCAACCTAAAAGGAAGAATCGGGAGTGAATATCAGGCGGGTAAACTACCTAAATGAGAAATCACCCCCATTTGGACGGCTACTTGTAGGGCCAAATAATTTGGCTTGCTTCGAACCAAAGATTTGGGATTTAGACTTACAAAAAAAAAAACATTTTTGTCATTTGAGGTGCCAACTGTCCAAATTCCAAACTCAATCCAAATGTCAATTACAGAATAGCCTCCCTGCTCCTCAGTATCTTGGATTGACATCTCCATGGTTCTGAAAATTTCGAACAGCTCCGAGAACGGTGTTGTGACTGAGAAATCTGTCAGTATAGCTTGATGGGCTCAAAGAAAAAATAATTCTGTTAAAGCGCGCTGTTCAACGGAAAACACGGGCATTGTTGAACTTTGCAAGACTCAGACTGCATTTTTTTTTGGGTTAATTTGGTTTAAATACTAACAGTTAATTAAATCTTTGTACAAATCAACTAGAAAAACATGTTTTGTAAAATAAGTAGGTCTAATAGACCAGCTTATCTTTCACTGACTTATTTGTTGACATGTTATTATCAAAAACAATAAATTAAACTAAGCCTTTGTATGTTCTTTTGACCACCACGGGATCTCTTGAAAGACCAAAATTTCTTCGTCTCCGAAAAAATTAATATTAATTCGCCCCGAATGAGCAAAGGTATAGGGAAATTGAATTGTAAATACATGTTTTTATTAAGTTTCCAACTGCAGAGTTTTATTCCCTAAAATTAGGTTCAGTTCAGTTTGTTCGCGGAAATACTTAGTCGGTCCGTAGAACGTCAACTTTAGAAATCTAACGCTTTTTCAGTCGGGTGTTAGGGTAAGTGTCAGCCGAAATTAGCACTCCCAATTAAAGTTTATGTTTAAGTTAATGTTAACCCGAGCTACATCCCGCAACATGGTGCCGTGAACAAAAGGACGCAAGTTCAAATTTAGTGGTGAACAGACAATCTACGGGAATGTGTGCTGCAACGCGATTGAACATTTAAACGGAAAAAGTCCAAAACTGCCTATATCAAACGGGATCGGATGATGGTAATATTCAAGAAACGGACCCTCCCACGAAATCATCTACAACATGACGGTGATAGAACTCAACGAGCTCAACAGGGCTGGGTGCTGCGAGACGCGCTCCTAACCGGCGTCGATCCCATCATCGCGGGGCTGAAGGTCTTACCGAAAATAACAAAATTTTACGAAAACCAAGAAATGGATTTACAACTGGCAGTTCAATCACCCAAGGGAACGGTTCTTTAACCTCGTCGCACCCACAAGATCCCACTTCAATCTACTCTTTCTAAGCATCCGAGTTGAGCGGAAACTACTCCGAGTTGAGCGGAAACTACTCCGAGTTGAGCGGAAACTACTCCGAGTTGAGCGGAAACTACTCCGAGTTGAGCGGAAACTACTCCGAGTTGAGCGGAAACTACTCCGAGTTGAGCGGAAACTACTCCGAGTTGAGCGGAAACTACTCCGAGTTGAGCGGAAACTACTCCGAGTTGAGCGGAAACTACTCCGAGTTGAGCGGAAACTACTCCGAGTTGAGCGGAAACTACTCCGAGTTGAGCGGAAACTACTCCGAGTTGAGCGGAAACTACTCCGAGTTGAGCGGAAACTACTCCGAGTTGAGCGGAAACTACTCCGAGTTGAGCGGAAACTACTCCGAGTTGAGCGGAAACTACTCCGAGTTGAGCGGAAACTACTCCGAGTTGAGCGGAAACTACTTCGATTTGAGCGGATTCTGGAGCATATTCGAAGCAGCGGTGGACAGAGACACAGAACTATAAGACGTCGAGAAGTTCTACTACCTGGAATCGTACCTGGAAGGTGAGGCGAAAATTGTTTTGAAGGGCATGAGAGCTTCAGACGCGAATCCTAAAAAGTCGTTTCGATAAAAAACGTTTGGTAATGCACGACCATATGAATCAGCTTAACTGTTTAAAACCCGTCGAAGACGCTATGAACGTTAAAGCACTGCGTAGGCTATTTGTTGAAGATAAGAAACGTTATTGGCTTCTTTACGTTTCGTTTTTTTACAGGTTAAAATGTTAAATGTAAATAAGATATTCTTTTTAATTATTGCTAATCTTTGTTTACTATTTTTTAACCTAGTATATATATATATATATATAAATTTTCAAAAAACGTGAAAATATTTTTAGATTTAGATGCAATTTTGGTAGAAAGAGTCCCCCGTCACGTATAATGTACAGTACAAATTTCAACTTTCTAGAAAACATAGTTTTTGAAAAAAAAAAACCCTGTATACCGGACCTATTTGTTTTTTTAAGACGAAAACCACACCAAGGGGTTCGTGAGGTAAAATGCGAAGAAATAATAAAAATAGTGTCGCACAAGCTATTTGAAACGCGCGCCATAAAACCTGAATTGGTAAAGCTGGTTTCACACCCGACGGAAAATATGCCGGAAAGACGATAATAAACGGCAAGCTGAAAATTGATTCCCATTCGATATACCGCTAACGTTCAACTTTACGCTGCTAATTTTCCGTCGAGTGTGAAACCAGCTTAAAGCGCACGCGCCTCATAGCGTCATCAGGCGGGAAACTCCAGAGCAGCCCCAACAATAGAACAAAGGTGGGGCTCTGGTATAAAATGGGGCGACCCAAAGGACTTGACACAGTTCCCTCTCCGGAGGCAGCCTTAGTAGGATCTTAAGACTGAAAAGTCCCGCCTTCTGAGGTTCACGGTTCTCGTGAGGATCATAAAACTGAAAAGTCCCGCCTTCTGAGGTTCACGGTTCTCGTGAGGATCTTAAGACTGAAAAGTCCCGCCTGCTGAGTTTCACGGTTCTCGTGAGAATCATAAGACTGAAAAGTCCCACCTGATGAGGTTCAAGGTTCTCGTGAGGATCTTAAGACTGAAAAGTCCCGCTCGAAGACCTATCGGTATGAGTTATTAGTAAGTTTTTTAATTTCTTCAAATTTGTTTAGGATTTAGATATATTATCCCTTTTAATTATGGACTAATCTACTTTTTCGCGTATTTTATCATCCTTCTCACAGTCCATAGGTGGTCTCTTCTAACTTAACTTATCGTATATACTATTCTCCACCACACTCCCCCCTTTTTTGGCTTTCCGTTGCTATGCAACGCTGTTTTGAAATTCTTAATGTTTAGGCTTAGTTTCTCTTTTCGCTATAACAGTCGCCAGCCAGATTTCCCGCACGGTACTAATGAGTTCCAAATAGAACGAAACCGGTCTACCGTTGGAATTTCTAGCTATTTTATTTAGCTTTTATGTAGTTTATTACTCGAAGATCTATTTGATCCGAGATTCGCTCGAAGACCTATCGGTACGAGTTATTAGTAAGTTTTTTAATTTCTTCAAATTTGTTTAGGATTTAGATATATTATCCCTTTTAATTATGGACTAATCTACTTTTTCGCGTATTTTATCGTCCTTCTCACAGTCCATAGGTGGTCTCTTCTAACTTAACTTAATAATTTTAATATTATTACAGATATAAGTTTTCAAAAGTTTGCACACCTATTTTAGCCAAAGTACATTGTCCATTTGACATAAAATAAAGCATAGTTTAAAACCATTTTGTTGGCCGTTCTTTCCTGCCTTTTGAGTTAATTACTGAAATAAACATGTCTATATCAGCAGGGACGTCATTTCAGCTTCCGTTTTAAACACTTTCCGCCGGGTTCTTCGTTAGAGCACGTTTTATATCGTCTACCTTAATTTGTTGTCCAGTTTTGTATCTTATGAATAAAATTTATTTTATTTTATTTTTTTTTACGAAAAAGCATCCATAGCAATATACCTTTAAGCAATATTTCTTTTCACTTAAAAGAAAACACTAGATCCCCAATACTACTCTAATAAGGAAACCGTCTGCACTCTCCATTTATGAAATTTGTTTAAAAATTAATTATCGGCCATTTATCTCAATGGTTTTAAAAATTTCCTTGACCTCTCCTCTTAACTGTGTTTTCGCTTATTCTTCAATGAAATGTCTAAGGCCCAAACGTATCTTCAACACTAACCTCCGGTATGTAATTTAGTTGCCGTAGAAGGTTAAAAAATAATATATTGCATGTTGCTGCTTACTAAAGTATCGCTCTAATTGGTCCTGGTTGAAATGAGTAGTCAGATGGATTAAGATTCCGACTGTCTGCCTAAATAATCTTCCTACTCATCTAAATAACCAACAAATTCATTTTACAAACACTTAAAATTATTAAAATTGGTTAGACTGTAAACCACAAAAGCGTGTTAACACAAGCGAATTATTTGTGTTTCAAGCTTTATTATTATTATTATTATTATTGAGTGGGGTGGCAAGCCAAACACTTCGACCTAAGGTCCATTGTGCATCCCCAAACTGGTTGACTTAAATAAGTCCTATTGCCGACATAAAGCTTAAAATCTGCCCGGCCGTGATATTAGAGACGTCATACGTCTCCAACCGATGCATACCCAAATGCTCAAACCTCTGGGCTGCATAGTAATCGCAGCTACAGAGTACATGTGAGGCAGTTTCCTCCTCAGCTAGACAAGATCTGCAAATCGGGTCATCACTGACCCCAATAAGCGTTAAATGTCTGTTAAGATGGCAGTGACCTGTTAGTAGGCCAGTAACAATCCTAATACTGGACCTAGAGAGCGAGTGTAATTCTCTAGCTCTCTCCCTAGAAGGGCCAAGAGTGAACTCTTTGGCCTGCCTTTGACCCTCAATTTCAGACCATTGTCTGAGTTGACGATCCGGCATAAACTTGGAGATTAAGCCGCGTACAAGTCCTCGGGAGATGGGGAGAGCAGGTTCTGGACCAATGAACCCAGCCCTCGCACCTTCCTTGGCCAAGGCGTCGGCCCTTTCGTTCCCAAGATGCCCCTTATGCCCAGGTATCCAACAAAGTTGAACTTTATTGTGCAACCCAAGAGAGCAGAGGAGATCTAAGCAGCTAAAAACCAGTTTAGAAAGAATACTATACTGGCTGAGAGCTCTAAGAGCAGCCTGGCTATCTGAATAAATCTGGATAACCTTCCCATGATACCCCTGATGTAAACAGTGAGCAACACAGGAGCAAATGGCAAAAATTTCAGCCTGGAATACACTAGTGTGTATCCCTAGACTTTCATAAAAGCCAAAATTATTAGTAAGGCAATACATCCCCGCACCAGTGCCATAGTGTGTCTTAGACCCATCAGTGAACCAGACGATCTCTCCTCTGGTACCGAGGGTCAAGTGACTCCACTCCGCACGGCTAGGGAAGTTGACCTCAAAAGGTTTACTAAAGTGGAGTTTAGTAACCATCAGATCAGAGCCCATTGTTAAAATTGGCATCTGATTGGACATATCTCGGAAGAGCTTGGTGTGGCTATGCTCCCAATTATTAGCCTTCCACCAGCCATTTTGGTTAAGCCTATAGGCACCTAAAAGGGCAGCTTCCTCAATAAAAAGGTGGAGAGGAAGCATATTCAGGAGTATTTCCAGAGAAGCGCTTGGGGCTGTTCTCATGGCTCCTGTAATGCCGACACAAGCCAGCCTTTGCAGAGTGCGCAGATCAAACTGCACAGTCCTTAAAGTAACCCTTGGCCACCAGACCACAGCTGCATAAGACAGGATAGGTCTGATGATCATGGTGTACAGCCAGTACACAGTCCTGGGGCTTAAGCCCCAGGTCTTGCTAACTGCACTTCTAGTTCTCCAAAATAACATTTTGCCCCTCTTGACTATGTAGTCAAGGTGTGGTTTCCATGTTAGTTTGCTATCCAGGATGACCCCGAGGTACTTCACCTCGGTGCTCTCCACTAGGTCCTTTCCAAATAAGGAAATACCCTCAAACATACCTTTTATCCTTCTACGAGTAAAAGGAACCAAGACAGTTTTATTAGGATTAACCATGAGGTTGACCTCCCTGCACCAGCTCTCAACTGATGCTAGGGCCCTCCTCATTACGTCCTTCACTGTTGCCGGGAATTTCCCAGTAATGATGATAGCAATATCATCGGCGTAACCGAAACAGCGGCATCCTCCCCTGTTCAACCTCCGAACGAGTTCATCCACCACCAGGCACCACAGAAGGGGAGAAAGAACGCCCCCCTGTGGGCAACCACGACTGGTGGAGACCATAAGGGAGTCACCCAGCAAGGAGGATACCACTTTTCGGTCAGTTAACATAGATTTGATCCAAAGGCACAATGTGTCATTGATACCAAACCTTTTCGCAGCCTTAAGTATAACTGCGCTGGAGACCTTATCAAAGGCTCCCTCAATATCAAGAAAAACTGCTAACGCAATTTCCTTGTGCTCAATTGCTTTTTCCAGGCAGCTGCTGATACCATGCAGGGCGGTCTCAGTAGACCTGCCCTTCTGGTAAGCATGCTGCGCAGTCGACAGAGGAGAGTTGCAAAGAACCTCCTCCCTAATGTAGTTGTCCACCATTTTCTCCAGAATTTTTAGGAGAAAAGAGGTAAGACTAATTGGCCTAAATGCCTTAGCTTCCAGGTAATCAGATTTACCAGGCTTAGGTATGAAGATCGCTTGAGAAAGCTTCCAGGTGCTAGGTAAATGCCCTAGAGCAATACAAGCCCTGTAGATTCTCAGCAGCATAGGGCATAGAATATCAATGCCATCCTGTAAGAGGATAGGAAAAATCCCATCCGGTCCCGGGGACTTATAGGGTTTAAATGACTTTACAGCCCATATAAGTCTGGAATGCGTGGCGACCTTATTCGCCACTGCCCAATCTTCCCTTTTGGTTCGATTGATCCTCAAAGGGCGATTGTCAGTGTTACCATTGCTAGTGAGCTTAGAGTCCGGAAAGTGTACATCTAACATATGTGTCAGAGTGTCCTTACCTGGACGTGGAAAAACTACCATCTTTCAACTTAATGGTGTCAAGATGCTTAGTATTATCGTGTGCCAAAATTTTCATTAATTTGGCCGTACTGGGAACATCCGCTATGTTCTCACAGAAGTCTCTCCATGAAGCCTTCTTGGCATCGCGGATAGACTTGTGGTAGGTGGTGAGGGTGCGTTTATAGGCATCCCAATCACCCCCCTTCTTTGCCCTATTAAAGAGCCTACGAGTTTCCTTGCGCAGCCTGCCAATCTCGTTGTTCCACCAAGGCACTAGCCTTGGCCGGTTGGCAGGCTTTGCCGGACAGTTGCGGTGATAGGAGTCGATAATGGACTGTTGAACGCGTTCAACAGCCAAATCAAAATCCAACACCGATGACAGCCGTGGCTTATCACCCTTTAGGAAGAAATTTAAGTCTTCCCTGTAACCGGACCAATCTGTGCCCCTAGGGTTACGAATAGTGGTACAAGCCCATACAGGTTTGACCAGAATATTGAAGCAAATGTGTCTGTGATCCGACAAAGACGGTTCGTTAGACACATGCCAGTTCTTGATTTTATCTGCGACATTTACTGTACACAGTGTGAGATCAATGACCTCACTTCTGTTAGAAGTAACAAAAGTTGGTACATTGTTCTTATTCAAAATGTGAAGTCTGGTACTAACCAGATATTCCATTAAGTCGTTACCGCGCTGGTTGCAGTCTGAGCTGCCCCAGATTTCGTGGTGCGCATTAGCATCGCAACCGATGACTAGCCTCCTCCCCGAACCCTCACAGTAGCTGACCAATCTGGTCACCCCCTGCGAGGGAGGGGGGAGAGCATCGTCGTATGGTAGGTATGCCGATGCCATAGTAACCTCCCCACCTTCCGTGATGAGCTTTACCGTGGCAATATCCCTGGAGGTGTGCACTGAGAGCGGAAGGGCATGAATGCCCTTACGTGTCAGTGCACAAGCTCTCGGTGTAGCAGAGTTATAATCATAGAATATATTACCTGCATTTTGGAGACCAAGTATCTTTCCATCGGCAGTCCATGGCTCCTGTATGAGAGCGACGTCGAAGCTCTCCTTTGCGAACCTCCTGCAGAGAACTGCAGTGGCTGCCTTGCAGTGGTGCAAATTAATTTGCAGCACCTTTACACTCATCTTGGTTTAAGTTGAGCTCGGTTGCAGGCCTTAGATGTCTATTCAGACACAGTGGTGGTTGTGTTTGTGGAAACCCCAACACACCCACCGGTCTGACTTACATCCCTAGCCTGCCCCCCTGTTGCACCCTCCAGTGGTACAACCTCTTTGATCTCGTCGGTGTCCGACAAAGCAAAGGCCTTTAGCTCCTCCACGAGATTATCTTCCATTGGAATGTCCTCTCCGGAGTCCCCGCCAGCCAGAGCCTCATCTTCCATCCTTGAGATCTCCAAGGCAGAGGGTTCGACTGAACCACCCTCCTTTACAGGATCCACCGGAGCTGTCAGGTCAGGTTCATGAAGTATCTTAAAGATACCATTGTCCAGACCCGTTAAGGCTCGGTGTCCTGCCTCCTTGATAGCCTTAACCGACTCTCCATCCACCTGGAAGATCCAGCGGATGGCAGTCGGCTCATCGGCTTTATTTACGACCTTCCAACATTGCGTATTTAGCGCGTTGTTGTAGGTCCTGAGTCTACGAAGGAGGACATTGCCATCCTTGGTGTAGACGTCCTTGGTGCGGAAGGCTACCTTGAAAGGTTTCGGTAGGTCGACGGCCTTCATTACTGAAAGCCGTGACCCCCGGAGACCAATTCCTTCTGGTTAAATCATCCCACCAACCAATCCGCTGTAAACGCATCCTTACAGAGGTAGTGAATGGCGCCCCCAACCAGCTGAAAGTTCCCAAAACGAGGTAGAGGGTCTCCCGAAGGTGACCCATCTATCCGCTTCAGGACCTCACGCTGGATGGTGCCCATTTCCTCTGCGGAGATGGTTTTCACAGGATAGCCTTCTTTAACGATGGCCATCTTTGTGGAGCTTAAGGTTTCGCTATAGGTTTGGTCGTGAGACTTCACCTTTTTGGAAACCTGAGACTGGGAATCGGGGGAGTCATTTTCCCTGGAACGTTTTGAAAGTGATGGCGGGGGGTCGTCCTTACCAGAGACCTCCTCCTGCATCAATCTTTCCCTGCGGCGTCGATTCCGCTTTTGAGTTTTACTGAGGGGTTTCTCCCCCTTGAACCCTTGCTTCACCGACTGGGTCTTGCCAGAGGCAGACCCTTGAAGGCTAGGCCGGGTTCTTGTAGGGGAGAGTCCCCCCACCAGGTTAGAAACAGGGGAGGGAAACATCCGAAGATGAACCCGCCCCTTGCTTTGGGTCGGGTTCTTTCGAACCCTCCCCTTGCTTTGGGTTGGGTCCTTTCGAACCCTCCCCTTGCTTTGGGTTGGGTCCTTTCGAACCCTCCCCTTGCTTAAGGCCGGGTTCTTTCGAACCCTTGCCCGGTTTTTGGTTTTTTTGTTTGTTTTTTTTTGTGTTTCCATTTTGGTCCCACGAGAAAAGAGGAAAGTAAAAAGTCACCGCCCTGAATCCTCTGTCCGGGCGGAAGGCTAAAATACAACGGGTTTCGCCTGGTGCCCCGAGGAGATCGTTCACGATACCGTATTTATGCTTCCCCGGTACCACCCAGCCCTCAGCACGATACCTCACACCTTAGCTTAAGGAAGAAGCAGAGCCTTAGTTGGCCAGCATGAAGGGTTTCCCCTCCTCCTGTTACTCCCTTCCACCACGAAGAGGTACAAGGTTGCAGTTTATGGAAGGGGTTTCAAGCTTTACTTTCATCCTGTTGTCCACACTTATGTGGTCAACTAAGAAATTTTTTTAAAGCACCTCTTTTTCCATATCTTTATTGTACACTCTGAACGGTAAGTGACTCAGATCATGGTGATTAGAGAAAGGCTTTTCAAATCTTTAGGAAAAATGGGAATTTTAGAAGCGCATTACATTTTTTTTAAAAACGTGAATTATAGGATAAGATAAGACACTAAATAAAAAAAATTTGGTTTATTTGGACCTGAATATCTAGAATATTGGTAATATTTGTACACCGCCTTCTTGCATTATTGGATCACTTAGCGGATTCACAATAAACCACATTTCAAAATTCTGCCCAAAATGCCAGTTTTAGAACTAAATATTCTTTGAAACTTACAAAAAGGTTCTTGCATTTTTTTAAAAAAACCGTGAAATTAAAGGAAAACAGTTGAAAATAAAGGAATTTTTAGGAAGGCATTTGAAATATATGAAAATATAGGAAATATAGGGAGCCTGTCAACCTGGCCAGTTTGATAATTGTTTTTCTGAAATGAAAATTCATGGCGTTATTGTTTTCTTAAAATTGGGTTATTTTGTCATGTTTTCGACGAAAAGATTACTTTGCTCACGAGGCGCACTTTTTGCTTCATTATTATCATAATCCTTGTCATATTTTTATTGTCCTTTCTTGTTGCTGTAGTTGGTTTTCAACTTCTTGTTCTGCATGTACTTACATGTAAGCCAATTGCAACGCTTGACGTAATATCTTAAGGTCTATACGTATTGACACACATCCTTATTCTTGATTTTATTAATTAAATAAGTTTTATTTCAAGTTTTTTTGAGAGCAATCAGTTAAATTTAATTAAATTAAAGAAATTTGACAGCTGCAGGATGTACATGTATTCGGAATGGTTTCCAGAAAGCAGGTCGCACTTTATACACTAGCTCTAGAGGGGACTTTTAAGGCTGGCGAACGCAATAGGCCGTTGAAAATATTTTCTCTGACATGTTATCTTTTCCAAAGTATTTGTGTATTACAGGATGGGGGTAGGAAGAGGAAAATTTATAGTGACGTAGATTGACCGGAGGAGCCATATTTCCGAAAAAATAAAACATGTGATCTTCTTTTTTTAGTCTGCTACAACGATACTGTTAGAAGTGGTAGAAATGTCTTATGCGGAACTAACATTAGAAAGCTGTCTGGTAAATTTACTGGAGCCGGGAGACTGATATGGCTGACCGTGAAATTTTAATCACAGATGCATTAGCTGTAAAAGGAGTTGTATTTAATATACCACCCTTTATTGAAGAAAAACCTCAGCTGTCTGTAAGTGATAAATAAATAACTCGAGAGATAAAGTTGGGACGAATTCATGTTGAAAGGATTAATAAGGAGCTAAATTACCTTAGAATTCGTAAATTTGTATTTCCTAATTCTATTTATGATAATATTGAAACAAAGGACATCACACTTCTTCTAGGGGATTTGGCTTTCAACAGATTTGTTTCAAATTGAAACATGTTGTTAAGCTTGATTGATGGAGCAAAATTGTCCATTGCAATTTTTCCCTAGCTCCTATAGTTTGTCCAATATCAGCGATCGAAACTTAGTTTAGTGTATTTGTTAAAAGAAGTCACGGCCCATCGGTTAGCGCTCTACGCTCGCGCGTTGCTAGTCCGGGCTCACTATCAATAGAGCTTTCTTGCCAAGATGTTTACAACTCTACTTCATTATTTCTTTTCTCGCAACTTATTATTCGATGAATTTTCATACGTGGAATTCTTAATTAATCAATATTTTATCAGCAATATTAAAATAAAACATAACATAACATAAAAGAAATACTTAAGAAATCTGAATATATATGATTAACCGTTTCGTTGAATCCCACATTCAACACTCGCTGATGGGGAAGAAATGTCACACCACAACAGATCAAACACTTATTTATCAATTTCAATCACACAGTCGGTTAAAGCACGGCCAACTTTGATCACGCGCTGTTCGCGCTACAGCGGCCAACACATTCGTCGAAATTCCGCGAGCAAGGATTTTCCCCCTATAAACTGTACTATAACGTGTAGGAGTTCAGCGCCACGCTTGGTTTTTCTTTTAGCTAAAAACTACTCTAAAAATAATAATCCGCTAGGGGCACTCATGTCATACACATCTTTTGCTCATAGGTTAACATACAGATACGTCAACGAATGAGATGGCCGCTGTAGCGCGAGAGATAAAAGTTGGCCGTGGTGTAAGTCACGAGTGTCTCAATCCCGATCCTGTACGCATCTCTGATTCGCTGGTTTTCTCGTCTGCTTTCGTGGCGTCGTCTCTCATCTGTTTAACGAATATGCATTTTAGTCTCCGTCGCGTTTATCGAAGAATTTAATTCAATTTATCGACGATGGATAGAAATTATTGTTGCGGGTTTTGTTCTAAAGAAATTTAATACAAGATCGTCTTCAATAATTTCTAACAGTTTAGGAAGGACTAATAAAAAATATATGTACAGAATCATGTCTTAAAATATTGGATTTTCTGCTATTAGCGGACTTCTTCAATTTCAAATTTATATTGTAGCTAATTTTCTATTTCAGGGGTGAAAATTTCTAGAAAATAAAGTCAGTAAACTGTGACAGTGTAGGGAAGACTAAATTCCTCTAATATTTAGAGATATTATGAAAATATAATATATTTTTAATATATTGAATTTTCCACTATAAGCGACTTCGTCAATTTGAAATAGAGATCGGCGGAGCAGATAAATTAACTGGCAAAATTTCAATTAATCATAAAAATTGCGGTTAACCGTTTATCTATGGATATTATCCATGGACAAAAACGATTTAATATGGGAAAAGCTAAATATAACTGATTATTTTTTGGATAATTTTTGTTGATGGATATTATCCAAACAAACGGTTAATTGTTATCCAAACGCCGACCTCTAATTTCAAACATATTAAGGAAAGGTAAAAATTCAGGGTTGTACATTTTGTAAAATAGATTAGTAAACTGTGACAGTTAAAGACTAAAAAATGAAAATTTACAGATATTTGAACATCATTATCATAGTTTTAAATATTACATCTAGACTAGCCTATTAGTGTCTTCATCAATTTCAAACATAAATTTAGCAAATATGTTTTAGAGTTGTAAATTTTATTGACATGAACTAAGTAAAGTCAAAAATTGTCACATTTGGTAAAGTTAGTAAACATCAGATTTGGTTGAGCCTTTGATACTAATAAGAAAATCGGCTATGATACTATAATAAACAGAAAAATAAAGTTGAATATTCCTGAGAAAATTTTAATGGTGTTTAAGATATTAACACGTCAAGTTCTTATACATTCAAGAAAAAAACGTGTTTTTAAAAATTCGTTTATATAATCATGTAACCCTTCAGGTTCATTTTCCGCCACATACTTACATTTTTTTTTATTTTTCTGTGTTTTATTTACTTTTGTTATTACATTTTTCCCCGCACTCTGATTACCGATTCTTATAGCCCCCCGCGTCAGACCAATCTGGTCTAGTACATATTGTTTTTGTATTAATTTAATCAATTTTGAGGGATATTCTTAACCCCTAGTAACGTACCAGATACCAAACGTCTTATAATTTTAAGATCTTATACTTAATGCCCCTCCGCAAATTAGAAATAATGAAACTTAATGATAAACTAAAAACTTAAATAACTTTTGAACCATACAAACAACCCCCACTATAAAATATAAAATTAAAATTATTTATTAAAATAGGAAAAAAACAACGATTTTTTCCTATTTTAATAATTGTATTTGCACAAGTAGCTAGTAAAAAAAATTAAATATAAAATTAAGTTAAATAATTAAACAGTGCACTTAATATAAATTATAAATGAAATCCCTGCCTTCGGCAGTACTAAAATTAAATTCCTCGCTCTGTGCGGCTAATTAAAGTGTTTTTCTCTCGGTCACAAGACCATGGTGCAATACATTCCGCAAACCTTCCCAGCCCAGGTTTTTTTTCTAAAACTTTCCGAACTAGACCAGTAATATCCCCTCAGCTAACAGCGATCCCATAGAACCATTATCATGTTCGCGGGCATCGAACCCACTACCAGGTAGCGATAACCCCAAAAAAGCGCTCGTTTTCCGAGGCCGTTGCCGCAGGGTCAAGAGGGCGCCCGGACGTTTCCGCTTGGAGACAGAAATTCGGCATCCCCCCTCCCCCCCCCCCGCAATCCCGAGCGACCTTTCGTAAATCGGACAACGTCACCACTGCATGACTAGACAAGAGTCTTAAATACACCAATGACCTAAGTAAAATGGGAGGTCACCAGTTGCTTTTTGTTTCAACCCCGCCCCCCAATAATCCGAACAAAACCAAGAGACAGAGCCCCAAAAGGGTAGAACTTGACAGAACTGGACACAAGTCTGCCATTGCCACGAGGAGAGAACTCTACCTGGACCCGAGATGAATTTCCGGAGCCCAAGTCCGGAATGACCGTCCGCTAAATCTATGCGCGGTCTCGACCGTCAGACCCCTCTATACCACAAAAGTTAATTCCGATGAAACTAAATCTTCGGACAGTCAACCAGAGCCGTTTCATGAGTCCCCTCGAACGAGTTAATTCGCCGATGATCACCGATCTTCCGATGATTCGGAGAGTCAGCATCCGACGATATGAGATCCGATCCCTCGCCTAGCCAGATGTTCTAGATCGAAACCCGAAGTACCTACGTAAGAAGTTCGTCGTCGTCATCCGGACATCCGTACCGTAATCCGGCTCGTTAGTGAAAGTAATCCGGGCATCCGTGCCGTTAGCGAGACTAGTGCTCGGCATTATCCATCCATTATACGAGGAAATTTCTGTTATTTTTTTCCGTTTTTCTACTTCTAGTTAATTGTGAAGATAACTTAATTCAGAATAGTCAAAAAACAAATGAAATCCGATAAAATAATTTCAAACGTAAAAAATGATATACATATTGATTAATCACTTAAGCTTACTTGGATAGAAAATATATTTTATTTGCAAGTAAGCTAAGAAATTAAGCGGGTCAGATAAATTATTGGAAAACGACGAAAAGAAGATAATCTTTAAGGGATGTTTAACTGTTATTTTTAACAATTGATAGTTTATATCAGATATTCCTCAAATAAGAATTGATTGAATAAAATAACTTAGTTACGCAAAGCCATCAATTATTTTTTTTTGTTTTATTAATTTTTTGAAATATGGAAAGATAGTTTTTGAGAGATAAACTTTTAAAAATAAATGTATCTTATAAAATAGCTATTATAATTGAATAAAACGTTATTTTTATTCTTAAATACGATTTTTTTCACTTAGAAAAGACAATCTATTGAATAGTAAGTTTCAAAAATAATAAGTTCTGATAAATTATCTATATATTCCAAATGAATTAATGAATATGTCAATATATGCCGAATTAAAAATATTATAGTAAAAATTTCCAATATCAAATTTTTAATTCTTTTATTTTGAACGCTACTTGTTGGTAATAGATCTGCAATTTATTACGAGAATTATTTTCATTAGGAATATTAAATTATTTTCATTTTTGCAACTTACGAATTATGGTGGTGATTCTAACTATGATACTAATAGTCACGGCACATACACACCTTTTGTGTATTTAATACACAAAAAAGTGGTTTTTATTGTCGTCCTTAAGTCGAACTATGATCTTCCTTGACGCCATGAAGATTCTTTAGTTCGATTAACTCCTAACGACTTCGTCGCAAAGGAGCAGCGGGACAAATGGTTAAAAACTCATCACGTCGAGACTAGGATTAGCGCTTATCGTACAGGTCCTAGTTCGTAGCACGGCCAGTAAAGTCCTTAAGGTACTACGGAATGGAATTCCACTTCTGTAAGGAGGAAGGGATAAATGAATGTTTGCTGACGGAAAGTATAAAGCCCGAAAGGATCATAGAGGGGACCCGATTCCCTTTTGGGAGCGACGCCAGTCGGACAAGACCGCCGAGAGAGGGGCTAGGGCACCAAAGGAGCGATGAACCACGCTATTTACGATAATGAGACGCTTAAGACGGCGGTGCAAAGCTAAGGTGTCCCATTTGTTGTTCTTGAGCACGTTTGTCATCGACGTACGCCACGCGAATCCAACGCTGGTCGCGAAGTGAAGGGCACGCCACTTGATATTGTCAACCGCGTGGACGCCACTTGCAAATGCTAGAGACCAGACTGCCGGATCGGAAGGACGTAGGTTTTAACTCCTAACGACTTCGTCGCAAATGAGCAGCGGGACAAGTGTCAGCGGATGAAATTTAAGGACCTAGCGGCTTGGGCAATGACACGGTTGATGTGGGTGGACCACTTCAGGGTGTCTGTTAAGGTCACTCCGAGATATTTTCGAGAGGAGACTGCACGGGTCAGCTCCTTGAAGGACATATTTCACTGACAATGTGAGTGAACTGGCTGACCAACTCTGCGAAGAGAGAGAGCACTTTGCAGAGTTTAGCGTTAGCAGCCACTGCTCACTCCACTTGCCGATGGTGTCGACGTCGGATTGAAGAGAAACGCAGTCCTGTGTCGAGAAGATCAGCCTGGAGAGTGCTATGTCATCCGATGTCGTTGATGTAGATGATGAGGAATAGAGGCCCCAGGTCGAATCCTTGGGGTACGCCAGAGGAAGAAGGGAGCCAGTCAGAGGTGACCCTAGGGAGTACCACTCGAAACTCCCTGTTCTCGAGGTAAGCTGATAGCCAGTTCAGGGTCCTACCCCTGACCTCGTAGGAGTAAAGTTTGGCCTTGAGGTGCTCAGGCGGAACCGAATAAAAGGCTTGCGAAAGTCAAGGAAAATGATATCCACTCGGCTGGCTCGCTCCAGCCCAGAAGTCCAGGCGTCAACGCGGCTAAGGAGTTGAGTTTCAGTGCTGAAGCCACTATGGAAACCGTGCTGGGACGGACTCATGAGGCTGTGCTGGATGAAGTGAGCCGAGATGGTGGACGCACTGACATGCTCGTCAGCTTTGAGAACCTGCGACAGGAGTGCAATCGGATGGTACTCCGTTCAGTCAGACTTGTCTCCACCCTTAGGGATCGGCGTGACGGTGACCCGACGTCAGTCATCCAGGATTTCTCCCGTGTCGTAGGACAGCTGAAAAATGACTGTCAGAGGAGCACACCTGCGAAGGACCACAGCCCTTGATGCCGTCTGGGCCCAGAGCTTTTTGTGGTTTGACCTTTGTGAGAAGCTGGTTAATGCCTTTTATGTCTAACATTGGTGGGGCATGTGGTTCCAGGAGAGGAACGGTATCCACATCGTACGATGGAAAAGATCGCCGGAAGGTGGAAGCCAGGAGATTGACTTTGGCGGCTGCAGTGGTGTATGACTGCCCTGAGCCAGAGCGGTCAGAGACTTCAGTCACTTTCGCCTTCATAGAGACGAGCTGGTAGAACTGCTTCCTGTGGGTAGTCAGGTCGGAAGCGAATTGTCGCATGATGTGTACGCGCGCCACAGCATTTTAGCAGCCGTAGGGTACAGCCGAGAACGATTAAAGCGTCGCTTCGTGATACACATCAGTCGGCGGAGAGAGGAGCTGACCCACGGGAGATTATGTTGAGAGGAGAGCCTCTTCATAGGAACATGGTGGCCGTCAGGTTAACAGTTGCCAGCGACCTCTCCATAGCAACGCTGACTCCAGGTAGATGTGAGATGTCCTCAAGTAGGTTGTCGTCAGAGACCAGCGCAAGGTCAAGAATATTGGCGGCCGCGTCCTTGACCCTGGTGGGCTCGGTAAAGATAATCATTAAAGACACAGGAATTAAAATGCCTTGTTATCCTTAATATTCAGAATTCGGTAGAAATAGAATGCGTTTTCCAATTCAAAAGAAACACGAGCGAGCTGTTTTTAATATAAACTTGAATATTTTATAATTTGTTTGACTTAGAATTCGTTTGATGGTAGGATACCGATACGTGTAACGAAGGCGCTCAGTTTGGAATAATGTTAATACAAAACTATAAAGAGTCCTAAATGTGTTTGCTTAGCACCCAATGCAGATTTTCAGCAGTTGGCGAAAGGAAGCGAAGTCTAAGTGTGATCAAGAATGTACTCATTTCTACCATAAATATAGAGCTGCATTAGGTAGTCGATCATCAGTTCCGAAAAAGAAAATGAATAAATCGTAATATGTTCGCTTACTCTTCATGCCAAAACGTATATTCCTTCAATATATTTAAAAAGTGTTATAATATTTTTATGATGTAAGAAATAAAAATGCCAATATTCCAATGCAATATTAATTGTTTCTAGGGGTCGCCATTATCCATCCACTATCCGAGAAAATGTTATATAAGTTTTAAAATTTATACTCCCGGGTAATACCTAAAAGGATAATTTTCGGCCGGTTAGTGATATATTTTAGTGAAAAAATTCACCGAATATAAATTATTTATTTTATTTTAAAAAGTACAATTTTTTTAGATTAGCAAAGCAATTTACTTATTTTTCGTAATCGATTTACGGCAAATATTATTCTTCTACTATGTTTCTTTTTGAATAATTATATTTCATGAAAAATTATATTTAAAAAAACGAACCATCTTCAGCGGTTAGATGCTCTTTAATTTAATCGTACCAAAAATATAAAAATATAATCTTTAAAAATAGCTTTTTTTTGCGAGAAAGTGGGTAATTGATAAGACGGATAAAGAATGTTTTTTAATCATTAAATGAAATAATCGCAGATTTTAATTTTTCAAATATCTTTGTAACGAAAGAACATTTGTGGTATGTAAGTAAATTATCCTTTGATAGATTTATCTATACGGATAATAATAGTTATCGGTTAACCGTACTAAATTGTATATCCGAATAAAATAGCTGTAACAAATAAGGTGATAGACTTCGGATAATTATTCATTATTCAAATCGCCGAGCACTAAGCGAGACAAACGGACAGTTTGGAACTGTCACCGCGAAACAAGAAGTCCCCCGTCGAGCCCCTCCAAGAAAACGCGTGTGCGTGTGTCTTGTGTAATCCGGAACCCCGTAACCTGGAATCCCGTAAATCGAAGAGCAGCCACGAAGAGGGTCAAGTGATAAGTACCAAATTTCGTCCCCCCCCCGTAGAATACCCAGGGTCAAGTCTGAAACAACTGTTTAAACGTAGAGAGAAAATGTCTAAGAAAGGTGCAGTCCCTCGCTATTGTCCGAGGAAAGGTTAAATTTTTGCTGTTCTTCCCCTCGCCGTAGTATATTTTTTGGGTTATTTGGAAATCTTTCTGTTTTTTAATTTAATTGTAGCTAGTTGTAATTGTAGTGTTTTATTTTAATTGTAGTGATCAGAGTTTAGTGTACATATTTTATTTCTTTCGCTCCGCTGACTTAAGTCAGCATGGCTGAACGAAAAGAAGTTGGGACTAATCCTATTGAGAACCGTAAGAGAAACTTTTAATTAACCAATTAGTCAGAGTGTTTTAATTTTTTGTCTCTTTTGTGTATGTTGTCCCCCGCTTATAAGTAAAAATAACAAATAGTAATAGTGATAAAAAATCCGCATAATGTATAACTAAGTTAACTTTATTATACATTATATGAATTTTTTATTTAGTTTTAACCGTATTTACACGTATAAGTGCCGCTTCTATTTATAATATTAGTAATTCGTATTTGAGAACCCCTTCTGGATTTAAAAAAGGGAAATGAAAAACGTTTAATGATTTTGCATTATTGTTTAATTTTTTTCATATCTAGAAATATTCAAATCGGTCACATTCGTACAATCTTCCTTCACATATCATTTTATTTTAATATCGTAAATTCATACCATTTTGGCTTTTATGCAACTAAAAGCAACAAAAATATAACATCAGCTTATTGCTTTTATTCGGAAACCGAAAACCGCTTTTCTGAAATTCAGGGGTGACAATTTTTTGGCATTACGCAATTTATTTAAAATTGGAAGCTGTAAGGCGTTTTGATGGCTGTTTTCTATGCTTCTTTCCTCCTCCAAACTAATCTTGCAACTTTTAGGAACTGATTTTTTTGATAAATCCACCGTTATCATTTTAATGGGTAATTCTTTTCGTGGAAACTTTGAAACTAAATTTTCAGAATTAATTTCAGGAAAACTCTAACGTTCTTTGGCTTATTTTACCTTTTCGGATTTTACTACTTTGTAGTTATTTTCTATCAGAATTCTAACCACATTGGTCGGATACGAAGATCCTTCATTAAGGTAGCAAAAGATCTAATATTTGGATCTTCTGGTGTAGATTGGCTCAGGTCCTCAGAAAATGATGAACAATTTGCCATGCAGGTTTAACTACTCTTCCTTGTAGATGAAACATGAATCCAAGCACTTCTTATTTTGTGTTAAATAAATATCGTAGAGCTAAAGTACATTGTTGTCAAATTCGTATTGACAGATTTAAGATGCCCCCACCACTGAGAAACTTACGCCTTTCTAGTGCACAATAAAGAATGTACCACAAATGCCTCCCAAGCCACAAGGACACTCACGCAATCCCGAAACAATTTTTCCACACTTATTATTCAGTGACACAAATCAGATATAACTGTTGCTGGCTTTGTAGAAAGCTCTTACTTTTGCTTTAATATACAAAAGATTTTGACTAGATTGGTGCGATAGAAAGACATTTTATTCCTCATAAGAAAGACATTTAAACATCAGATTTAGGGACATCGTAAAGAAGCTTCGTCCACTTTGCTTTGGGAATTATTTCGGCCAAAGGGACTAGGTAGCACGACGTCACGCCGTATGGCCGCCAAGCTGGTTTTCTTTTTATATTTCAATTGGAAAAAGCATGGGTGACGTAATATAAACGTCATGCTGCCTAGTCCATTTTGTGGCTTAAGTATTATAAAACCTCGGCTTGAGAGATTCCATAAAACAAATAAAACTATTAAAACACTATTTTTGTTTAACATTTCCTTAAAAAAATATGGGTCAATTAAGTTGGCCCCCCACCCTATCATAGAAGAAATCCAATAAGTGGAATCGATTGCGCTCTTCCTGCGCTCCTATGCGCCACCATTTTTTACCCGTGCGCCGCTACGGTTCTTTCAAAAAGTTAAAAATAAAATTGGGGGGGGGGGCAGTTTAACGATGGCCCCCCCACTTCATTGTATCGACGAACACCTAACAGCAATCGGTTGCGCACAACATGCGCTCTTATGCGCCACCATCAGTTAACTATGTGCTGCATTCATTCGAAAGTTAAACACGAAAAGAAGTGGGGGGGGGGCTAACTTAATGTCATAATTTAATAAAAAATATATTTGAGGTACGGAAAAGGTAGCGCACGTCATGCGCTCTTATGCGCCACCATTAGTTTTGTTTGCGCCGACATAGTTCTTGATATAACCAAAATATCGGAATATTAAAAATCTTACTTATGGAATCAATGGCGCACAGCCTGCGCTCTTATGCGCCACCATTAGTTTTGTTTGCACCGACATAGTTCTTTATATAATAAAAATAGCGAAATATTATAAATCCAACTTATGGAATAAATGGCGCACAGCGTGCGCTCTTATGCGCCACCATTAGTTTTGTTTGCGCCGACATAGTTCTTTATATAATAAAAATATCGAAATATTATAAATCCAACTTATGGAATCAATGGCGCACAGCGTGCGCTCGTATGCGCAAAGTTTGGCCTACTACCCCCTGGAAGTAGGCTTCTACAAGAACAAATGCAAGCAGCAGGGAACCTAAATTACCTGCTGAACAAATACCCTGGTGGTACGCCAACGAGTACGGATACAATCGAGATAAGGTACGCTATTTTCACGTTTCTATCAACCTCGAACCTCGCGCGGGTTGTTTTGTGCTTGCTGCAGCTTACTTACGGGGGCTTGTAGGCTAACTTAATGTCATAATTTAATAAAAAATATATTTGAGGTACGGAAAAGGTAGCGCACGTTATGCGCTCTTATGCGCCACCATTAGTTTTGTTTGCGCCGACATAGTTCTTGATATAACCAAAATATCGGAATATTAAAAATCTTACTTATGGAATCAATTGCGCACAACGTGCGCTCTTATGCGCCGTCATTAGTTTTGTTTGCGCCGACATAGTTCTTTATATTATAAAAATAGCGAAATATTATAAATCCAACTTATGGAATCAATGGCGCACAGCCTGCGCTCTTATGCGCCACCATTAGTTTAGTATGCGCCGACATAGTTCTTGATATAACAAAAATAGCGGAATATTAGCAATCTTACTTATGGAATCAATGGCGCACAGCGTGCGCTCTTATGCGCCACTATCAGTTTACTATGCGCTGCATTCATTCGAAAGTTAAACACGAAAACAAGTGGGGGAGCTAATTTAATGTCATAATTCAATAAAAAATATTCGAGACCGACGGGCCTTGTCGCATAATTAGGTATTGTCTTTTCGCAACACAAATTCGTAAAGACAATAACTAATTATGCGATCTGTTTTTCATTCCCACAAAATCTGGGCTGCGTTCAGCGAGAAACTTCTCCGTGCCGCTCTGTTTGTTGGAAAACCGAACAGGGAACCTACCGGACCCGTATCATATCTTTTGTTCATTGAACGACTTGTAATTTGGTGGTTACGGTTAATTTGGGAGCCGAAACCATTAAAGACAAGCGTTTTTAGCTATTTTATTATAAGAAATTGATGAGGATGAAATTTTGGGTAATAATGATTTACACATTACGCACGTAACTCAGATTTAACCAAAAAATGCCGTTTTTAAGTCCAATGGCTTGCCTAAGTAAGTCAAAAACGAAAATAAAAAACGAAATAGGCAAGGGTTTTATGAACAATTTGATTATGTGGAAAGCATATAGTGTCACTGGCCGACGCCATGTTCGGCTGAATAACAAACCGGGCGAACCTTTTTATGGTCTATTTAGTGCGTACAGGACCCGTAACGGACTATTGAAAAAAGTCGTTCAACTGCGTGCTGTACTTTTCGGTAGCTTCGGTACAAGTCCGGTCCCCTTCGCTGAACGCAGCCCTGGTGGTTTTGGTTCCTCTGCTTAAATAAAAACACTGTAGCAAATTTATCATTTACTCGTCGTTGTTAGGAAATGTTCAAAGATTAATTAACTAGATAGATTGTAACGCCATTTATTAGGCTTATTTTAATTTAGCAATTTTTATTTTTCAAACGGGTAAAATTATTTTAATTGCACACTTTACCTCCCGAGTAAAAATATAGAAAGGGTAGTTTTTGTGAAAGAGTTCTTTTAAACCTGTCAAAGTAACCCTCTTTTTGGGTGATGTATGAGGTTCTGCGCTTTGGATCCACGCGCGGTGCCTCTATTGACCCCCAGTCGTCCTATTGGGGGGAGCGAGAGCAATTTACCTGCTGGTCAGGGTTTTCTCTCGTTAACCCTTCGGCGGGGATGACCATGATCAACCAGGAGAACGTCGCCCGCTCGCTAAACGCGACGGCGGGTCTAGCTTTTGTCAAAGGCTTTGATCTTACAGCTCTCTCTTACTCTTTCTATGGAAAGATAGTTTTTCCCCTCTTCTGCCCCAGGTTCCCTTCATTTTATAAAAATAAATGAGTTGCCAATTACCCAGTAGCTATTTTTACCACGAAAGATTTATTTGCTTATTGTCGGTATATATATATTTTTCTTTTCGCGAATGTATTTTCTCTTCTTGGAAACTTTTATGACTACTTTGACGAGGGTCCTCTGTATAATTGGGATTTCCCAATGTGCGCGTCGTTTTTCTCACAGAGTGTGGGAACCAGAACTTAGTTAAAGGGTTGGGCTTGGCTATTGGCCTTCCCAATGAACCCACCAATCCTAAGTGTAAGGGGTCACGTCATGTCCATCGTGACCTATTTTAATCAGTGCCCCTGGAACCTGATTGGTAACCACGTTGGTACCCGCGCCAAAAACTGATTCAACAAGAAATATAAAAACAACGAACGTTTCAAGAAAAGCACAGAGAGATGAAAATTTCCAATCTATCGTGCAAGACATAATCAGTCCCACTCCCGAATAGAAACTCGACTATGTTCTGAAAACTTAATGTTTCGAACTTGCGCGTCCAGTAAAAGTTCGGACTCTAAAATATTTGCGCGTCCAGCAATACAGTTTGAAAAAGAGGCGAATAGCCCATTCGGTAACTCGCTGCGCGGCGCCTACGGAGTCTCCGACGCACGGAACACCGTTTCATCACGAAACCAACGACGAGATGTCAACATGGACTCGAAAAACTGTTTCGTAATTATTTTATATTATCTTGCTTCCATTCATCATTAATTCTTATGAATTAATGATTAAAATGTTAAGTCCTTACTTGGACAATATTTAAATTGATTGGGGAATATTCCCCCTATAATATAAACTCCTTATTTGGAGTCTGTCCTTATTTGGACATGTTAAAATTAGTTTCCTTTAACATCAAACGTTTGATTAATTAAATCCTTACTTGGATAATTTTAAGTACTAAGCTTAAAACTACTATGCATGTTTATTTTATTTTATTGTGTATTATTAGTGCATGTTCTTTTTATTTTGTTTATTGTTATTTGTGGTTTTGTTACCCGATAGTAATTAGTATTAAAATATGGGAAATTGGCAACTCATTTCAGCCCCTTTCTTTAACTTAAGCCTATTTCAAAGATCAAACCCCTAGACAATCAACGTGCCTCATTTAAGGTATTTCCATTCGTTTACTAACGCCTCCTCGCTCAACCCAATAGTGAAATTGACGCGAGCCACCCGAAACTAATTAGTTAACCTAAGAGTCTTTTAAAAAGGTCACAATATTATACTTTATTACAGTTACATCCATAGATATAAGAAATGTATATTAAGGTCTAGATAAATTTCGGGGCGTCTAAGCCTAACATAAAATACGGAATTGACACCTAGCAGACACCGAGGAAGGCACGTGACCAAGAGCGCGAGCTCTCTTAGCATTTTAGTACGAAGTGCTTGACCTTTCCGCAGGCCGTAGTCTTTAGACACCATCTGTTGGTGACTTTAAGTATAATTTTTAAGCAGGAGACAATGGCTCTCGCGACGATAGCACGAGCTTTCTTACCGATAGATAGCACCTTATAAGGATAGCCTGCAGAAATTACGCGTTTCTGCTAGCTGTCACCTCCGTATTCACTCCCTTTGAAATATCTAGACCTTTATATACGTTTCCTATATCTATGGTTACATCCCAATTTTTGTTATGCAAGGAAGGACCCCATTTTGTATTTTTCCGTGTCATTTTGCAATACAATTATGTACTTCTAAAGTATTTGGTGTCATGTTTCTATTGTTGGGTGCAGTAGATATAGTGATATAAAAATGGTTTTTAATTATAGACTCTCGTTATACGAAACAAATAGCTCAGATAAATATTCTATAGTTTTATTATTTATAATCAATTGTAATAATACAATCTTTCCACTTCAAGGTTAATAAAAGTATTTCAAAAAATTGATGTACGTACTAAAAATATGTGAAAGCAGAGATTTTATCAAAATTATCACATAGTTTTTTAGCGAAAGTTTAATTTTTCCAGGCATTTCTTCAATATGCGGTTCGCCATCTATGTTTTGGTCGGCTAACTAAAAATGCATACGCACTTTCGCTACGGAGTTTGTATCTATGATGGCCGCGATCTTCTCATTGTGACCGAATTTTGATATTTTGAACTAAATTGTGCCTAAGAATGATTTAAAGAACGGAAAACGAAAATGAGAGTCATCTTCCAACTTGTATTGCCTTTTAACCAGTGGCCGAGTTATACAGCGTAGGTGGGTGGTGGCAGGTCCTCATGCCACACGTGCTTCAGGGAATTCAAAACACCCTTTATTTAATTTCTATGCTCAGCTCAAACGGAATAAATATTTTTATATAATTCAAATTATAGTGTTGTAAATTGGGGGGGGGGGGGGGCTTGCATTAAGTTGACCCTAAAAAAAGTTAGTTTTCATATTAAATAACATGGATCAAAAATTAGAAATTATGGAGCATTTAATAGAATAATTGCAGAAATTTTATGTTAGTTTTGTAACTTTTTCTTTTATCCCTGGGCTAGGTTAATTAAGCTACCGACACACCCTTTCCACCGAGTTGGGTTTGTTTTAAGGCTCTAAGAAAATTATCAAACGAAAATTATCTCGTATCGCCAGTTGTCAAGAGATAGCGCTTCCATCAGTGGCGAGGGTCAGCAATAGTCCGGGTTAGGCTCAGGCCAACCTGATATTTTGATATGGTCCTCCAAATTCGAACCTAGGGGCCTTCTAATTTTAATAAATTTGTTAAAAAAATTTCAAATTAATTGATTTACATTTTATTGGGTTTATTTATACGATATAAATTTAAGTGAGGCCCCAAACTAGATGCCTCCCCGTAAACAAATCCTGGCGCCGCCTCTGGCTTTCATTCGTCGAGTATGATAATTATTTATTATCCCGATTTAGTTTTATCCAAAAATACATATGGTCGTCATGTAATCTGTTTTACTTTTATTATAAATTATTTTAAATTCGTGACAAAGAACAATTTTTTATTGGATCAGCTTCACTCCGCTTATTAGCACGTTGAAGTTTACTGTGAAAACCAATTTGAAAAGCAGAGTATTGATAAAATAATATTTCAATGGTGTTATCAATTAAACAAATATATCATAATTTGATGTAATTTCAAAAATTGTCACAGTATTTCTCTTTTTATATACATTGAAATAATGGTTCATTTTGAAAGTATTTGAGCTAAGCCCTCGTTTATTATCATTATAAATTTTACTAAATAACCACAAACGAAATGGATACTGATGGAAAAAATGACAATATTCTCAGTACCCGCAGGAAAAAATCGGAAAACGAAGTAACCGAAATTCTATCCATGCTCAAAAAATATCAAAACGAAATTATTACCAATGGACATATTGTTGGAAAAAATGACGAAGTGTGGAAGAAAGTTAGTACAGATCTTGATCGTAAAATGAGTTTTAATGCTTTATATACTTTTGTGATTAAGAATTACCACAATGCACGGTCAGTTTTGGGAATAACTCAGCCTCCGCCAGAAACCGCTATGGTGAAAGTTTAGATTCAGACTCTGGTAATAGCAATTCTTCAGCCTCTGATTCCACTCGCAACTCAGAAGACATAGCAAGTCGTATGCAATTCAATATTACAATTAAGCGAGAAGATTATGATAAAATGGCGCCCAAAGACAAACTATATCACCGAATAGAGAAAAATTATCCCCATTATCGAAGCTTTAAAGTTTTTAAACCGGGCTCGTGGACTCATATAGTTAGTAGTTACGTGTATGAAAAAACCAAACTACCGTGTGTGTTTTCCTTTAAAAGAGCTAAAGTTCAGAAAAAAGGTTCGTATTTCGCCAAAATCTTCGGAAAATGTGTCGAATGCCAAAGTACATTTATCGGTGTAATAAGTTCAAAACCACCATTAAACGAGTCAGTTAAAATTCGGTGTTCTTTGAATGGACGATTTAAAATGAAACATAAGCAAAATTTTAAACGTAAACTTTCAGGCCTGGCCAGAAAGGAAGCTGTTGAAAAAATGATCGATCAAAATATAGCACCTTCTATGTTACGTCAACTTCAAGCTCATAAAACGATGGAGTTTGGAACCACCGAATTTGCCTTCTAATAATGTCTTTCATATAGCAAAACACGAAGGGCTAAAAGCAAAACGCATTTCTGATAACCCTTTAGAATCTCTTTCGAAAATGATGGCAATGTCCGAGTATATGGGTATCATTAAAGAAATAAGCTACTACAAGTTTTCAGTGAAGTATTGGACATCAACCCAAATGCACGTTTATCGAGCCTACGTTAAAAATAACCCATATACTTCGAAACATTCAATTGATGCCACCGGATCAGTTGTCAAAAAATTGGAAAGGACATCTGGAACTAGTGGAAATATTTTTTTGTATGATCTGACGGTAAATGAAAAGTTCAAGAATAAACAATATTCAGTATGTCAGACGCTCTCAGAAGCACACGATTCGTTATCCATTTATTATTGGCTGGCTCTCTGGTTAAAATCCGGAGCTGTTCCACCAAAAGAAGCAGTAAGTGACATGTCACTCGCTCTATTAATTGCAATCGCGAGAGCTTTCGGTAACTGCCTTTCACTGAAAGATTATCTTGATCAATGTGCCAAAATATTAATAGATAAAGATCTACAAACGTCCTTACCGACCTGCTATATAAGATGTGATGTAGCACATGTAATGAAGTTAATTACTGACTGGCCTAGTCTTAGAGGACAAATAAAGCGTACACGCAAATTTTACTTTCATGCTATGGGACAAGTTATTCAAACGGAAAGTATGGATGACTTGAAAAACCTACTAACGGCTATTATTACGGTTTCAATGTGTGAAACCGAGGGTCTAAGCAACATTACCGGACTAGACACCAAATGCGAAATTCGGAAAAAGTGGCTTATAAAAAGAATTTCCAATTCTGAAGATCATTTTAATGATTGTTTTGAAGAAGGTCATCAAAATACAAATCATTCAGAATGTGAGGACATTTTTGAAACCAACAATCCATTTGAAAACTGGATCACGAACCTTATTGAACACTGCCAACATGAACAGGCTGAAATAGAAGAAGAGGGCCATCGAGGTAACCAACAAATGGTTTCCAATTTAAAAAAAGACCATTTAAAGCTAGGAAAGCCACTTCCGCTTTGGACTGGTCTAATGAGACCTATTTTTAAAAGGGGAAGCAAAGTACCAAGCAGCGCGGGAGTCGAAAGCAACTTTAACCATTTAAAGACCCGTGTTTTCGCTCACCGACCCTTACCACTACGCATTGATGACTTCCTTCAAATCCATATCAAAGCTTTAGACGGCTCTATGAAATTGGTTGCAGCAAACAAAGAAAACCCTTATGTCTCTGGTAAGTAAACCATCTTATCTTTTATCTGTTAGCTTTTAAACCTAAGTGGTCTTTCACAAATTACATAACGCGTAGACACTGAGGCGACATTCATGAATTACTAATCGTTACTAGGGGGAGGAGAAGAGAGGAGTTAATTTGATGTTACGTAATAAATAATTTTACATTATTTGAAACAATTTCAAACGTTATTTCATTATAGTGAAGGGTGGTTCGACCTATTTTAGTGGAGGGAGTTGGTCAAATTGGTGCTCTTGAGGGGGGGTTAAAAGCTTATTTGTGATACGTAATTTGTGAATGGGCCCTAAATTTGTTGAAGCTCCGTTACTGTAATCTACCTTATAAAGATACATATATATATATATATTTTTAAATTCTGATTGGCTTGATAATGTAAATTAAATTGGTCAATTATTGAAAAATTCAGTTCAGGAAGAGTGATTTGTTGGTTAATCGTAGCCTTTCATAACGGCAATTCTTAAAACAGCTTTTCTCAAAAACCGCGCTTTATCAATAAAGTGTTTTTCGTAACGAGTTGCCCACTATACAGGGTGGAAGCCAACGCCCTGGTTCAGCCTCGATACTTCTCGTAGTACACCGTTGTGTTGCGGGTTGAACACTTCTACAGGCGCTGGTAGGCCAATATTCTTAAACTACAGTTTCCGTTCTATAGGATTGGTGGTAAATAATAATTGGTTGGCCCTTTTTTTACATACTTATTTTGAGTTAGAGATAATTATTTCTTACAAATTTTGAAAACATTTACAAACTGGAATCTTAAATTATTTATTTACTTCTATCCCTCTGTCAATAATTGTTGGTCGAGTTCGTTAATTCGATTTTGTAAGAGAGTAGTGTGAAATTTTGATTATTTATGTAGTTATAATCTGGCACAATCTGCCAACCATGTCGCTGTTCGTTTTGTATCTCCTCGAGGACGTCAAATAATAAAATTAACGGATTTCGGTAAAGTAAAGTGGCTTTGTACATTGACATTCACGGAATGATATGGACAATCTAGTTACGCTTTTTTTCAAATATTGGGAAAACTCGTCTGATTTTAGTTTTGATTATTGACCAATACCACCCAATTTCCAATATCATATAATGACTCGCGCACCCAGCAAATCATTGACTGCGTTAGAAATCGTAGATATCCAAATATCCACACCAAATATATTTACAAGAAGCAAAAACCTTACCATCAACAAAGCACAGAGAGCCACTTGACTAACCGACAGCTCATAAAGCAATAAACGTTAAATAATCGGCTTTGCATTAACACAACTATATATAGGTCGATAATAAAACCCGTAAATAAATAACAAAAAACTAACAAAGTGGACCAACCACAGGGTCTACCCTTTAACCCTCTTATCTCGGCTGACTGTGCTAAAACAATATTTGACCTTTAAAATTGCATACGTAAAAAAATTAGCTAAGCTGAGTTTATAATTTTCAAAGAAGCGTAACATCTATCGGTGGTTCTGTGGTAGAACATTCGCCTGTCATGCAGAAGGGCTCGGGTTCGATACCTGGGCGGCGCTATCGTTTTTAATCAACAGAGAATACGCTACATTAGAATTACTTCGATGCAATAATTTAAATGGAACACGAAATTTCTTTCTATTTAATAACAAGATTAAATCAACATAATTTCAGTCGTAAAAAAAACAGATTAGGCCTTCATAAAATCATTCATAAAAAAATTAAAGACTTTATTACCTACTATGCTTACGATGAGTGTCTTAATTTCAGTGCACCTAAGCGGCTATCGGTGGTTCTGTGGTAGAGCGCTCGACTGCCAAGCCGAATTGCCTGGGTTCGAAACCTGGGTGGCGCATTTGTTTTTAATCAATAGAGAAATCGCTAAATTAGAATTTCTTCGATGCAATAATTTAAATCTTACACGAAATCTTGTTCTATATCAATTAAATCAAAATTTCATACTCTATTAAATACGCTTCCGGTAAAGCTGAAGGTCTAATTTTCGATGAAGCATAATGAGTGTCGGTGGTTCTGTGGTAGAACTTCCGCTTGTCAAGCAGGCGGTATCGGGTTCGAAACTCGCCCTATGCGATCGCAAATTGATACTAAGACGAATACCGTGAACAATTGGTGCAAACCCTGCCATTGGATGTTGAGTGGTTGTCATAACACTCAGCACTCGGTTCATCCCAAAAGTCAATAAGAAGGAGTCTGAAAAAACACAGCTATGACAACCGGCGCGACGGTAGGCGTTAACGAAAGAAAAACCAACCACACTCAACGCAATCGCAAATTTATCCGTTAACGCTTACCGTCACACGGTGGTTTTGCCAACCTTTAAACTGATAAAACGGTTATTCGACTGCGTACGCAGTGAGCCAAGAAACTGCGTACGCAGTGATTACCCTTTGCCCCGAAAATGCGAACGCGTTCGCAGGCCTGACAGACAGACAGACACGGTGGTTGTATAACCCCTCCTAGGGTACAAAGTCCCCTCGGAGAGGTAAAAAGGGTCAACCAAATTATTCTTTACAACCAAACCTATAGAACGGAAACTGTAGTTTCATATTTTTCAACTTGCAGAACTGTACTAGGACAAGTATCGAGGCTGGACCACGGCGTTGGATTTCACTCTGTAGTGCTAGCTAAAATTTTAATACAGAAATAAAATTTCAAATATAAAAAAGTAATTAAGAGGAACTTAACTTAACCTTACCTTATCTGAATAACTCTGCATGTGAATTTTTATATGAAATTTTCTTTTACTATTAAAAAAACGTGTCCACCTTCAACTTTATGTCCGGTATTTCGCATATTGATAAGACAAATCAAAACATTTTTCACACGTAAAACTTGAGCATGGTTTATTTATTTGTTTAATAACAAAAATTATCTGATCTAATATTAAAATAAACCACTTGGCAACATCGCAACGCTTAAGAACTCAATTGAAACCGATGTTTTAACATCAAACCCAAGAGGGTTTATATAACGTTAATTTAAAGTAACCATAATAACCTTGTTTTGTTACAGATATGTTATTCAATGAATATGAAAAAGATGAAAATCAACCAAAAAATATTGAAGTGAACGAAAAAATGAACAAGCAAGACTCAGAAGAAAATGAGAAAGTCGAAACAATTGGCTTAAATGAAAATTTGTCACCGAAATCTCAACATGGAAATAACGATAAAAGTAAAACTTCACCAAAAGATATTTTAACTAAAAGATGCGAGTTTTGTGAGGTAATTTTGGAAGATTGTTTGAGTATTAAAACGTTTTGGCTACTTTTTTAAAAAATGGATTTTTTTAGAAAACTTTGGATGTGAAATTTGAACAGTTTATAAGCGATTCAAATATACGAATTTTTTCGTGTGAGCTTTGTTCTACAAGTCTTGATAGACTAAATAAGGATCAAATTTCAGCTAAAGGTTTGTCAGATTGCTTGTTTTTTGTTTTTGGCAAATTAGCACAAAACTATTATTTAGACCTATTTGATGTTAATTCTAATATATATATATAACATATGAACGTTCATTTTAAGTAATATATCTGATCGATCCATTCTAGTTTGCTAAATAGTTTATCTTAAGTTGTAAGTTCGTTTCCAGTTTGTTTTGATATTTATCGTCCGTTTCTAGTTTTTTAATATTTAATAGGGAACCCTAGTTTTATATTTTAACGTTCGTGTAATATTTTATTTTAAATATAGGATACGCGCGAAGGACACTTAACACGTGCTGGTCTTTTGAAGAGGAGTAAAAAGTCAGCTCGGGCCTAATATTGGGTACGTTCAGCAGCGCTCATCGGACTCACCGATTACTAATCGGTGACATCGGTTTCCTACTGTACGCTCTGTCGCGTTTCCGGTTTTGACGTCACGATAGTCATCGTTTACTCACCGAAGTCATCGGCTGGACGAGTCGGTTTTTCCGATGACTGACGTAAAACTACTATAAAAGCTACGGCATTTTAAAAAACACCGATGACTGAATTAAAGCGTTCAGCAACTTACGACGTCATTATGATGAAAAAGCTCATCGGTGCAAAATATCAAATCCGGTTTTTTTTCGTTAACTGTTACTGAACGTACCCCTTGTAACGGAACGGAATAAAATCTTGAAGTTTATTTTGTTAATATTTAGTAAAACACTGCAGCTTGTTTATAATTGGTTTTATATTTTGTCGTTAATTGGTTTCTTATTTGTTTTATATTTTGTCGTTAATTGGTTTCTTATTTGTTTATATTTTATCGTTCGTTTCTACTTTATATTTTATTGTTTAATCTAGTTTGTTTTATAAATTATCGATTCAAAGCCTATTTATTTGGTATTTTAGATTGCATAGCTTGTAAGAGCGGTGACTATACAACTGGCCTGCACAAATGCATTTACTGCAAAGTAAATTTACCTTTGTAATATTTTTCATTTGTTTTATTAATTTTTAAGTGACCTTATTGTTATGTTTGAAATTACATAGGTCAATGTTCACATTTTACCGGGTTGTTCACTCCCAGTAAAAGGTGAAAGTGAAGGATGCGGGGAACGAAGAATTGGCTTATTATGTTCAAACAAAACGAAGCAGCAGATTGAACTCTGTAAAGAAGATTCGGAAATTGAGAACTGGAGAAAAATGGGAGAACCGATCCCTAAGAAGAGAGCACGAGACTCCTATCTTTTCCCATTACCAGAGTTGGCCCAAACTGATTTCACGTCGAAGGTATCTACAATACCAATCGGACTTTTAAGGAATGCGAATGTGCTTCGAAAAATAAAAATAGACAAAGTTGATTACATTGTAACTAACACCTGCGCTTTTGATTCCTTAGCACAAGCCATGTGCGTAAGTTACTGTGACTCTTCAGAAATAAAAAACATTTTTGACGCTGCAATTGATAGCGTAAAATGTTCCGCTTTGCGAAAACTATGATGAACAATGGAGTTAGATTGTCTTATCGTGAAAGAACCAAAATTTTGTTTGAGTTGTGTGAAATTGAAAATATGGAGGAGGGATTGAAAATGGTTATATGCGAATTAGAAGTTTATTGGCTTGTTTCGCAATTGTTAAAACACGACTATAGTTCCTCGGAGAAGAACACATGCTTTTCAGAAGAATGCCCTGATAGAGTCTGAGGTAATGTACATGCCCTAACCTCAATCGACTGTCCTACAGAAAGTATTAATAATTTGGAAGCTCTACTCCAAGAGCACTTCAACAAAGTAGAAAACGTTAAATGCACTTGCAAAAGCGCGAGGGAAATTAAACAATGTCCATCCCAATACTATTTGTATGTAGAACTTACAAATTTTGCTAAACAAATGGACTGCGAAAATATCATGCTCGTCAAATTATCGGAAATACCCAAATCGATAAAGATTAACGAAAAAATGTATTTTTTACGTGCTGTTATTGGATTCAGGGGCTTCAATAATCCACACTCAATTGGTCATTATATTTGTTACGGCTTAAGACCGAATGAGTAATGGGAGGTATTCGATGATATGAGAAATCAAAAAGGACGATGCACAGGAAAAGAAATCGTAACTGTTCATATTTTATATTATACAATTTAAAATACTTCTTAATTAAATGAGGTTAACTACGCCTTATCTATGGAGTATTTTTCTTATCTATTAAATAAAGTGTACAAATATACAGGGTGTTGAGAAGTTGGCCTGTTTTTTCCCCATTTTCCTACGTTGAGTTAAAAGAGCGATAAGCTTGGCCTACAAGCCCCCGTAAGTAAGCTGCAGCAAGCACAAAACAACCCGCGCGAGGTTCGAGGTTGATAGAAACGTGAAAATAGCGTACCTTATCTCGATTGTATCCGTACTCGTTGGCGTACCACCAGGGTATTTGTTCAGCAGGTAATTTAGGTTCCCTGCTGCTTGCATTTGTTCTTGTAGAAGCCTACTTCCAGGGGGTAGTAGGCCAAACTTTGCGCATACGAGCGCACGCTGTACGCCATTGATTCCATAAGTTGGATTTATAATATTTCGATATTTTTATTATATAAAGAACTATGTCGGCGCAAACAAAACTAATGGTGGCGCATAAGAGCGCACGCTGTGCGCCATTTATTCCATAAGTTGGATTTATAATATTTCGCTATTTTTATTATATAAAGAACTATGTCGGTGCAAACAAAACTAATGGTGGCGCATAAGAGCGCAGGCTGTGCGCCATTGATTCCATAAGTTGGATTTATAATATTTCGCTATTTTTATTATATAAAGAACTATGTCGGCGCAAACAAAACTAATGGTGGCGCATAAGAGCGCACGTTGTGCGCAATTGATTCCATAAGTAAGATTTTTAATATTCCGATATTTTGGTTATATCAAGAACTATGTCGGCGCAAACAAAACTAATGGTGGCGCATAAGAGCGCATGACGTGCGCTACCTTTTCCGTACCTCAAATATATTTTTTATTAAATTATGACATTAAGTTAGCCCCCCCCCACTTCTTTTCGTGTTTAACTTTCGAATGAATGCAGCACATAGTTCACTGATGGTGGCGCATAAGAGCGCATGTTGTGCGCAACCGATTGCTGTTAGGTGTTCGTCGATACAATGAAGGGGGGGCATCGTTAAACTGGCCCCCCCATTTTATTTTTAACTTTTTGAAAGAACCGTAGCGGCGCACGGGTAAAAAATGGTGGCGCATAGGAGCGCAGGAAGAGCGCAATCGATTCCACTTATTCGATTTCTTCTATGATAGGGTGGGGGGCCAATTTAATTGACCCAAAAAATATTTATATTTTACTATATACTTGTTTCATGACATTATTTTAAAATATTAACAAAACTTTTATTTGAGTTGCCAAACTTGCCATAGTGCAATTTAGTTTTTTTTAAACATGCGAACTGCCGGTCGGTTTCACCCTGATTTAACTTAAAATATCTCAAAATCTAGCCGAAGTAGGCCGTAAATTGTAACCAATCAGAGAAATCCTCACTTACTCCGGTCTCCGAGGGGAAAGTAATGATTTTAAGTTTCCTCGTAGGATAATATTTTTATCGGCCTTTTTAACGACTTCAAAACTGAAAACGTTAGCACCACGAAAGCAGGTATCTGCAAGCATAGACGTGATAATCTCAATTTCACTTAATATATTTTGTAAGGTTGTCTCGTTACCTATAATATTGTTAATAAAAGCTTTTGTACTTTTGATATTCTAAGAATGATAATAAATAAAGTGTATAAGTAACCTTAAATTCTATTACTATCAATATCATTTCTAAAAGAATAATGTGGCACCATCTCTTTTAATTTTCTTAATTATCGTATCTATTTCTGTAATTTTACAGAAATTATAATTTGTTGATTGTTTTTAAAAGTTATAAAGAAATAAATGAAAAATAATGTTTGCGGTTTTTATTACAGTTTCAATGGAATTTAAAATGATTAGGGCGTTAGTTAGGTCCATAGATAAAATATAATTCATCGCGTACCTTTGTGTATAATTAAATGTACCGTTTTTTACGGGGCAAATTAACGTTGGGATCGTGGCATTGACATCATTTAGAATTTCAAAAGAGGCGAATGAAGAGATGCCAAGTTAAAAAGTTCTACATGTACCAAATACGAAATGAGAAAAATATGTCATTTGTTAAACCATTCAATTACACGGGTGAAAAACGTTACAATAATTTGTTTTCGAGTAGTGTACCAAAATATTTATTTTAAATAAGAGAAAGGTGATTTTTAAAGATAATAATAATAATCATCTTGGCTAATACCCAAGGCATGACTTTAGGCCCAAGTCATCTTGCAACTTTTAAGGCTTTTAAACAGGTGGCCGGGTTACAATGAGTAGGAGGGTGATGGAAAGCCCTTCATGCTACGCTAGGTAACATTTTCCTACACATACTATTAAAATACATGTATAGTAAAATTAGATTTAAGTTCAGAAACGGATATTACATTTTATTAAGTAAGCCTAAGCCGGGAGTAGTTCTCATTTCTAAAATGTTAAATCTTTCCATTTTTTGATATACCCGATGTTAAGTACTTGAAGAATCAAAAGTATTTAAAGTTCGCTTTCAAGGCGCATGGAAACGAAACTAGCTACATTTAAACCAAATTAATTTTTAGAAATGCTAGTTTTAGGGTGTAAAGGTTGTAGAACTTTAAAATAGCATACCATGTCACTTTTCCGAACGATACTCTTAAATACTAGACATTGACCATAAGGACCGGTTTGAAGCTTTACCGAAGTCTCAAAGCGTATAGCATTTTCGTTCATTAGTCTTTCCGTTTTCACAAAACATTCTTAGAACAAGTTGGCAAGCTTGCCAGAATATACCTCTCCTCGGCAGAATTTGCCCTTGGGTGTATTAACTACTAGACACGGTACTCAATGATATTTCGCCATATTCAAACTGTCCGCCAAAAAAAATGTTATCCCGGTGCTATCCCAACCAGTAGATTATTTTTATTTATAATAAATATTACAAATGTTATTGCATTAAATAAATTTCCAGTAACAATAGAACAAAAAGCCAACTTTAGATCAAATACGTTATTAAATTACCAAAGCAACCAAATGAGAAATATAAAATAAAAAATTTAAAATTATAAGAACGCTCACGAAATGTAAAATATACGTGCAAGAAACCATTTTATATATAAAAACCAAACCATTGTATTATAGGTCTTAAACAACCAAATATTTATGGAAAAACAAAAGTTAAAGCGAATTCCAAAACTATAAGTGAAAACACTAAAAGAAACTGCGTGGGCTCATGACGACAACCCAACGAAGCCGATAAAAATTAATGCAAAAAAAAATTGTAGACATGAAACAAACAAGAAAAATAACCAATAGTAAAATATATAGTTATAACCCTACTAAGTAACAAGTTAATTAAAATACTTATTAATCAAGAAAAAGTCAATCTAAATACCTACAGTAATAAACATTGTATTAACAGAAATGTGCAATAAAAAATTTATAATAATAACCCAATCAAACAACAAGGTAATTCAAATACTTAGAAATCCAGAAAATGTCAATCCATATACCCACGGTTGTGAAAATTGTAATAGAAAAAACCAAAAACACCTTACTGTTAACAATTCCCGGCTTATAACGCACACAAAAACCCTTATATCATATCTCAAAATAAATAAAACCAACGTAACCACATTAATGAAAATGTATCACACATTTAAAGCCGATAAGAAAACACGTAAAATAAATTACGAAGTTACAAGTGAAGTAAGCAAAACGAAAAAAGCCCGATGTATATCACTTGAAATTGTATTCATAAATGACCCTTAACAGTTCAAAAGTACCGATAGACAAAAAACTTACTAAGTGGACCACCCACGGGTTCTACCCTTTCACCCTCTTATCTCTGCTGACGGCGCTAATACAAGATTTGACCTTTAAAATTTCATACGTAAAAAATTTAAGACTTTAAAAACTATTAATATACTCTTCCGCTTAAGCTGAGCTTATATTTTTCAGTGTATCGGTGGTTCTGTGGTATAACACTCGCCTGTCATGCAGGTTCGAAACCCACCCAATGTGATCGCAAAATGAAACCAAGACGTATACCGTGAACATTTGGTGGACACCCCGCCATTTCGACGTTGAGACGTTTACCGTAACCCTCAGCACTCGGTCCGTCCCAAACGTCGAAGATTCTTCACATACAATCACAATTTGCAAAAGAAAATTATAATACACCCAATGACAAAAAGTGGGCGCTTTTGGAATAAACTTTTCCCTTAACCTAAGAAACTGCGTACGCAGCGATTACACTTTGCTCCGAAAATGCGAATGCATTCGCAGCCAGACCCACAGACCCAGACAGACAGACTGACACGCTGATTGTAAAACCCCTCCTGTGGTACAAAGTCCCCTCGGAGAGGTAAAAAGACAGCTGAATGTATCAGTCGAGATTTTTTTATAGATTTCAAACATTCGATATTATAATTTTTTGTTACATAATTTTTTTAAAGATAACTGTAATTACATATTATTTAAATCAGATGATTATTTTTTATAGCTGAACGAAAATTCACTAAGAGACAGAGCCAGATTTTTGAAAGGCTCTCCTTTCACCTGCAAGGGGCATTTCGTGTAACAATCGGGCAACAAACGTTTTCCCTCTATTTTGACCCTGCGTAATCCGAATTTGCCTGTGGCCAAATCAAAAAAGTGACCGGAAGTGAGATATTCTAGATGGCGGTTTATAGCGATATTAGCGCTATTCTCGTCGAAATCGACATATTTTAGTGAAATTGGAGTCTAGATTTATGTTTTCGGGGTCAATGAACACGATGGAAGGCATAAAAATTTTAATGGAAGTGATACAATCAAGTGGGCGGCCAAAATAGCGATTTCTTAGATATACTCCAAATGCATTAATTTCACCATTTTAAAATTGCGCACACATGTTATTTAGGACTTCACCCTCGTTTCCGAGGACATAAGTATTGGAGGTAACCAATGAAGATCGTTCAACAACACAGCGGGAAAGAAAACAAAACCACGGAGATTTGTTTTTTACTTTATCTCTCTGCTTTATTTTTATATTTGTTTTTTTTTTTAAATTTATTCCGTTCGGGTATTTAATATAAAAACCCTTTACACTGCGTATCAGTGTGTCCCTAATTTACCAGCTTTCAATCATGTAACTTATTATTTAAATAAATTAAACCAGTTTATCGTTTACTCGAGTTCTTGTTCATCACTGCGTAGCGCTGCTGCTATAAAACTTCAACAAAAAGCGTCACCGGAAGTTAGAAATTCAAGATGGCGGCTTAGATGGTGGTTAAAATGGCAGCCAGAATAGCATTCAGACCATAGTTCTTTTCCTGTCGTTTGTGCCCGCGCCGGCTTCCTCGGCATTAGCGTATACGTCTCATGTCATGAATTCGGAACATGATTTACAAACGTTTATTTGTAGGAATATATTTTAACACTTAAATAAACGAAACCTATAGAGCAGAGGATCAGAAGTTCTGATAATTCAATGATCTTCTTCCACAAAATTTACACATTTCTCACGGTCGCACTTGCATTGCTTCACGCAGGGCATTCCTTGCTTTCGACATCCAAAAGACTGTGTCGCAAAAGTCTAGTCGCACTTTGGGCACATGTGGCAATGTTATCAAGATCGCAACCAGCCACGCCTCTTGAACCTACCAGCCGCATTCAAGAGTGTAGGGCAGAATCGGCCATGGGAGATGAGCGTTTTTCCAGACGCACACAACTTAAAGAATACATTTTTAGGGTGAAGCCTGTTAATATTTAAGAGAATCAAGCTAAATTTATTTACTTACTTGACAGCTAGTGTGTCCTTTTAAGGTGAAGTCGCATCGCATCACTGATAGGCGGTAGGAGTTATATCTGCCTGACAGACCCAAACATGTCACTCCTGGCCGTGTCAGCTGTTTCGACCTCCGCACCAACCTGCTCGTACCATAAGTCGCATTGACGGAATCGAAAATAAAAAAGCACGTGAGTCGGATTTCGTAACAGCAGCATTAAATCCTACCTTAAACAGCAGTACGATTTATTTATCTGCATTGTTGAGGGTGCTATCCTGAAGGGGCATCTCTCCTAGACCACTGAGAAGAGTGCAGACGGAACTAAGAACACCTTGAGTATAGCGCCGTGGAAGGCCAAAATATTTTGGACTTGTTCTGGGGTTAACTTCTTATGTATCTCATAAATAGGTTAGTGCTTCCTTTCTTTAGCTGTCCCACTCATGAGCCAGAATGTTTTAGCTTTCATTAATGAAATTAATATTCTCTAGTGATAACTAAATATTAATCCAACCATCTATCTCTTTTCCACTTCTTTAAAAGAACCACATCTAGTCATTGTGCCGTTGAAGCAGGAGAAATGTGAAAATTTTGTAGAAGAAGATTATTGAATTACCAGAACTTCTGATCATCTGCTCTATGGGTTGGGATTATTTAAGTGTTGAAATACATTCCTGTAAATAAACGTTTGTAAAACTTTTTCCGATTTCATGACACGATATATATACGCAAATGCCGAGGAAACCGGCGCGGGTGAAAACAACGACAGGAGAGGAACTATGGTCTGAATGCTATACTAACCATCATTTTGACCACCATCTGCAATGTATCACTTCCGGTTGAATTTTCATGCCTTCCATCGTGTTCCTTGACCCGAAAACATAGACCTATAGTTTCCGATTTCACTTGAATAGGTCCATTTAGAGGAGAATAGCGCTAATATCGCTAAAAACCACCATTTTGGCCGCCATCTTGAATTTCTCACTTCCGGTCACTTTTTTGATTAGGCAAAAGGCAGATTCGGATTCAGCAGGGTCGAAATATGGGGAAAACGTTTGTTACACGATTGTTACACGAAATGCTCCTAGGATGCACATTTTTGAATATCTGGCTATGACTATTATGTTTTACCTCAAAGGAAAACATACTTAAAAAGGATATTCAAATAAGCATGCACACAATTACAAAATATATGTAACAAAAGTTCTTTTTAACATTGAAGCTTACTTTTTTTCTACAATTAAAACTACAGTACTAAGAAAAACACCGATAACGAAAATCCCAAACAAGAAATACAGTTTATTCAGGACTATCTTCTCTATTTCGTGATTTTGCTCTGGCCCTTCTGACATGGCAACGCAAGACGGAGATTGTAATATCACATTTCTTAAGTCACCTTGAAGAAGTCCACTGTTCACATAACGACCAATACTGTAAGTATAAGATGTTTTTGGCTACAGAAAACAAAATACGGAAGTAACTAACCAAAATATACAAAATAATCAAATAAAGTTTCATATGATATCGAGAATCATCATGAGGAAAATATCAACTTACATTTGCTTCCATTTGATTAAAGTAGAAGTGTTGAAGCCCTTTCTCATAATAAAGAAAAACGGCTCAACGAGAAACGTCTCTTTCGAGGCATGATATTGAATACCATTCAATCCACACATCTTAAACCAATTGAAAAATAGTAACATCGTGTCTTCGTCAAGTAAACTCACTCTTTCTCCACTGAAACAAGAATCCAGCATAGTCATAAAATCGTTTTCGGCGAAAGTAAACAACCCGTTCGTACGAACCACTTGCATCCAAATAGATTTTTTTGTTTCGTCATTAGATCCCTAATTTTATCAAAGCGAGTTAATTCAAGAATTATTAATGGCGAGTTATTCAAATTGTGCAATAAAAAGGAAATACAGTGTCAAAGCCACACCTTGAAAAATTGCATTAAAATAAATTGGGAAACAGCTTATATTAAAGCATTTGTTGAATGTGTTATCTAGATTTTATTTCGAGGACACAGTAAAGATATTGCTAAGTGCAGAAATATAAAGATCCGAACAATTAATTTTAGTCCATGATTACGATTTAAAAATTAACAAAATCGAAGGACTCTTTACATTAAATGCTGGAGCCTATTCAAAGCCAGTCTTTGAAGTGAAATAAAAGATTTTGGAACGTGTTCGATTCTTACGCCAGTACTGTGCAATGTGGAAGCTTAAATTTGTTGTTCTTTAAAAACGGTCTCTTATGAATTTCAGTTTGGAATAGGTGTTTCTATAAATTACGTCTTAATTTTGTTCGTAGTCACAAGCTATAGCAATTGAAGATATTGAAAGCGCGTAATAGTCAATATTTGTTTTGAAAGTCCACCTTTGAAACGCGCGTGCCAATAAAGTGCAGAAGAGCGGAAGCTCGTGGCGCAAAAAAAACGTTTTATTTCTATTTTATGAAAACACCTACTGACTTGCAGAGGTAAAATAACGTTTCTATTAGCAATATTTAATAGAAAATAAATCAGTAATTATAATAAATTTACGAATCTGTAAATGTATGTTCTTTTAGTGTTCCTGTCTAGCTAAAGAACTTATCTCGCACACAGTAAAGGATTTTAAAATATAAGGAGACCCTAGATGTTTTTCAAAAGCATTGAAAAATCTTTTACTAAACTGCGAAAATTAAATTGAAATACATCGATTTAAATCACCGGATATTCCCACTCAAGGTTTTCTAAGTAAAATCTTTCAAGTAGCGACATTGATTATAAAACAGAACAGATAAACATGTTTGCGGTCGAAGATAGACAAAAACTTTCAACAAGAAAGTTGTAAAGCATACTAGAAAACGTACAAATGAAGTAAGTTCGGTAAAAAAAGGTTCCATTTTGCACAACAATAAGGGGTTATGAAAAATTATAATTTGGTCATAAAAATCCATAGCCATAATCAAAAGTTTTGAAATTTACTTTGTGTGCCTTTTTTGTAGCTTTGCATCATAGAAAATTTCATTATTTTCGTAGAAAATCAAATAAATTTCTTGTTAATTATCGGTAGCACTTTTACAGATATGGTATAACAATACCCCCGTTTGCCACGGTACAGGTTTTCACCCGGTCGAGCAATACCTGAAATGTAGTTCATTATTTCAGGAGTGATCAATTGAAAAGATTTAACCACCCTCCAAAACAAGGCCAGGTAGTTCTTCCATTGATACGAAAAGGAAGAAGAAATGTGCTAAAACGCTCTGAAATAAACACATCTCTTTCTATATTGCAAATAAAACCAGCCTAAATATTCCAAAGCATTTTTCTTATATATTTTTTGAACCAACCTCAAAATGGTAACGAACACTAAGATCGGCAGCAACAGTAATAACAATTTCTGGAGCAGTCAGTAAATCATTTAAGTTGTCGAAGTATTTTAATTTCTGTGGAAGTGTCAGACGAGAAAGCAGCATCGACGAGTAAAATAAAGAGAGCATATAGAAAGAAACTATCCAGAGACTAACACAGAAGTATTCAAATATCTTCAGTCTCTTCTGCTTGTAACTTGAAGTTAATCCTGGAAAAACATGAAAAAATTAGAAATTTAACCGCACGCTTTTTATGAGAACGATATTTTACGAGGAGAAAAAAAGTGCCCCATTTAAATTCCTTAAACTGTTTTCAGTAGCTCCTATTTAATATGCATTGATGATTCCGTGTCAAGCTCGCAAAGAAATCTTATATACTTACCGTGTGATTTAGGAAATATTTATGTTCTTTTGAAAAATCAAATATAATTTCAGTTTTGAAAGGTGAATGCAAATTTTGTAAACTAGTTCTCATTCAAGTCAAATTGTCTTGTTTAAAGAGCTTAACAAAGGATATAAAATGTTATTTGAAATTTGCTATTATATTTGTCTTAGGAGCTATTTCAAATGTTTGGTTATTATATAGATAAATCTAGCTGAGTCTCTTGATAATTAAGTTGACAGTGGTATGTACACTGAGTATAGGTGGCTTTTTTAATTATTATATGCACTCTGCTAACTCTAAACCAATAGTGGAAACCCTGGAAGTTTCACTTTCGACAACTCATTAACTAGTACTAAAGTGGAACTAATGGTTTTTGTACTTAAGACATTGGAAAATAGTTTTTAACAAAAAATATATCATACCCTTGAACAAAACCAATCCCAACACACTGAGTTGAATGCTGAGAAAGGAGTACCAGCTACATTTCTTTGACAAGGTTAGATATTTGAAGAACATCATTGTTGCCACCAGAATTAAGGCTAACACGGTTAACAGCCAAATCTATGGAATTAAACTTAATTCGTCATTTTGACGAAAAAAGGTTTTACAAAATAAAAGCTCACGTTTTTTGAAAATATATAAAGGATTGCGAAAATATTATGGTCCTTTCCAATTGCTTTATAAGATATTATTTTATTATAAAACGTCCAAACGGGTATTGACACATCAACATATTCCAGCATTAGAGGTGTTATCTGAGTTGGATTTAAAGTCACATCACATTCCTGAAAAACACCTTTTAATAAGAAGACCGTCTTTTTTTTTGGTTAACACTTTGGCAATTTCACAATTTCGGGTGTAAGGTCTCATGATACATTTTAAAGACAGAGCATTAAACCAAACTAGACTAAGGATGGTTAGACAAACTTACATTTCTGGCTAGAAACCCCATCAAGCCTGTGCCATTATTGAGTCCTGTAATTTTTCCGAACTCGAAATAGTCCTTTGTTTGTAAAACATCTTTTTCGAGTGTTCTATAATTACAAAATGATTTGAAATTTAAAGTATTCGGGGTTTTCGCTGAATTCATATATTTTAAGCGGACTAGTTTAGTCTCCAACTTAATCGTGTAAGGCTCTACTTTAGACCACCCCAATAAACATAACAACGTTTAAATGGATCAGATATTAATTTTTGAACATAACTAATGGTACATTTTTTCTTAAGAAGGATGGTCACTCTATTACTTGCTTGGCTTCCGAACTAGCACGTTAAACTGCTTATATTTAAAAATAACACTTCAAAAAAACATAATAATATTGAAATACAAAATGTAACCTCTTAAACCAACAATATGTGGTAAATCATTAATAATTTAAAAAATTAACAAATGATATTAACTTACGTTTGATTCATTTTCGTTATTAAAGTGTTAATAAATTTTTTGCTGGCGCCATCTATTTCGAAATGTTTGTTACCAAAGATAGGTAGATTTATCCATGGTGGTAACTTGAAATAAAAAAATCCACTACAAACAAGAGTGTAAGGCCAAATCATGGCAAAAATCAATGTTAACCATAATGTTAGAACTATTGCCAAAACCATGATGGTTCTACGTAAATTAGGAAATATTTGACAAACCAAATTAAAATTGTTTTTGAAAAACTATTGCTGTTGCTATATTTTCTATCACTTACACAACACTATGAATTGATTCGCTCAAATATATTGTTTATTGTTATAAATTAAAATGTTTTTAATTTAAAAGAAGATTTTTGCAAAGATTGGATAATTAAGATATTAATATGTCAGTTTATATTTGAAAATATTTATTAATGGTCTTAAAAAAATGTATTTCAATGTACAACATGTAAGCGTTAGTTATAATGATTTTAAGAACTACATTTTTAAGGACAGCCGCTCTATAGTCTCAAATCATCTATCGACTTCAAATGCCTTTAAATCAGGTTAATCGTGTTCCAACGCGTATTGGAGATTGGTGGGATCCCCTTCATGCCACGTGAACCAACAGCTTCCTACATTTTCTATTGATAATGTGTCAGGAAAAAATATTTCGAAAACATTCTAGATATTCACATCATAACTAAAATACAATAGTGTGAAGTCTCAAATGAAAAATTCGCACCTCAGTGATGCAATAACGAATATTTTCTTTCATGTTGATTGTTCTGAAACGAATGATAGTTAGTAAAATGGTACATCAATATTTTTCTTTTTCGCACCTAAAAGTATTTAAAATTATAAGATTTAATTTGGATTAATTTTTTAAAATATTAAGTTGTTTTGTATAAAAAGGGAAATGATGTGTAAGACAATAAAATATTGAAAGCTTTATTTAGTTGACAAACACTTTTTAAAACTTTATTTTTTAATTTAAATTGTTATTATAGTTAGAAAGCAATATGACCGATGGCTGTGACGTGAAAATTTGTTAAAATTTAATTTTATGAAGATAAAAATATCAAACCATTAATTATATGGTGAACCGCCAAAACAATGTTATTTCTTTTCTATTTGATTTATTTTAGACACAAACAGTTGGCAAGCCAAAATATACCTCTCCTCGGAAGAATTGTCCCTAGTGGTATTAATTTCTCGAGATAACCCTTAAAGATATATCTCCGCAATTTAGAGTTATTTGTTAAAAATATTAACCCATTTCTATCCCGCCCGGTATAAAATTTTTATTATAATTAAAATAATTGAGACGAAACGACCAATTTTAATTTATTCAGAATATCATAAGTTAAGTAGTTACAACAGTAAGTTAGACGTACTATTACAATGCACAATTGAATTAAACCCTTTTACAGAACAAGTTTATCAGTTAAATATAATACGAAGCAAATTTTAATGAAATATCTACAGAGGCTTTTTGGAATTACTCGCTTACGAAATACTTGCCGCATCTTTAACGCTCATTTTATTTCAACACTCGCCCTTGATGAAGATACCGTAGATATCTGGTAGTGGACGACTCGTTCACTTCCTGTTGACGTTGTGACGCATACCACATGAAAAAGACCAATGCCGTCCAATTTCCAATATCATATAATGACTCGCACACCCAAGAAATCATTGACTGCGTTAGAAATCGTAGATATCCAAATATCCACACCAAATGTATTTACAAGAAGCAAAAACCTTACCATCAACAAAGCACAGAGAGCCACTTGACTAACCGCCAGCTTTTAAAGCAATTAACGTTAAATTATCTCCTTTGAATTAACAGAACTATATATAGGTCGTTAAGAAAGTGGACCACCCACAGGGTCTACCCTCTAACCCTCTAATCTCGGCTGACTGCGCTAAAACAAGATTTAACCTTTAAAAAATACCAGATTAGGCCTTCATAAATTCATTAATAAAAAAAGACTTTATTACCTATTATGCTTACGATGCCTGTCTTAATTTCAGTGAATCTAAGCAGCTATCGGTGGTTCTGTGGTAGAGCGCTCGACTGCCATGCCGAATGGTCTGGGTTCGAAACCTGGGTGGCGCATTTGTTTTTAATCAATAGAGAAACGCTAAATTAGAATTTCTTCGATGCAATAATTTCAATTTCAATTCTATTTCAATTAAACCAAAATTTCGTACTCTATTAAATACGCTTCCGATAAAGCTGAAGGTCTAATTTTCAATAAGGCGTAACAAGTGTCGGTGGTTCTGTGGTAGAACGTCCGCCTGTCAATCAGGAGGTCTCGGGTTCAAATCCCGCCCGATGCGATCGCAAATTGATACTAAGACGAATACCGTGTACAACTGGTGGAAACCCTGCCATTGGACGTTGAGAGGTAGCATTACACTCAGCACTCGGTCCGTCCCAAAGTCATTAAGAAGACGTTGGAGAGAAAACGCCCATATAAACACAACAGACTCAACATGCACATCCATCAGAACACAAACACAACAAATTCAACACTCACAACCTACGCATAAACATTACACAAACCGTAATACACCAACCGTCACGACGGTGAGCGAAAAAACACCATCCAAACCAAACCGCAAATGCATCCGTTAACGCTCACCGTCACACGGTGGTTTTGCCAACCCTTTGAGAAACTGCGTACGCAGTGATTACATTTTGCACCGAAAATGCGAACGCGTTCGCAGTCCTGACAGACAGATACACCCACAGACCCACCCACAGACCCACCCACAGACCGACACGGTCGTTGTATAACCCCTCCTAGGGGACTTTGTCCCCTCGGAGAGGTAACAAGTTGGCAAGCCAAAATATACCTCTCCTCGGAAGAATTGTCCCTAGTGGTATTAATTTATCGAGATAACCCTTAAAGATATATCTCCGCAATTTAGAGTTATTTGTTAAAAATATTAACCCATTTCTATGCCGCCCGGTATAAAATTTTAATTATAATTAAAATAATTGAGACGAAACGACAAATTTTAATTTATTCAGAATATCATAAGTTAAGTAGTTACAACAGTAAGTTAGACGTACTATAACAATGCACAATTGAATTAAACCCTTTTACAGAACAAGTTTATCAGTTAAATATAATACGAAGCAAATTTTAATGAAAGAAATATCTACAGAGGCTTTTTGGAATTACTCGCTTACGAAATACTTGCCGCATCTTTAACGCTCATTTTATTTCAACACTCGCCCTTGATGAAGATACCGTAGATATCTGGTAGTGGACGACTCGTTCACTTCCTGTTGACGTTGTGACGCATACCACATGAAAAAGACCAATGCCGTCCAATTTCCAATATCATATAATGACTCGCACACCCAAGAAATCATTGACTGCGTTAGAAATCGTAGATATCCAAATATCCACACCAAATGTATTTACAAGAAGCAAAAACCTTACCATCAACAAAGCACAGAGAGCCACTTGACGAACCGCCAGCTCTTAAAGCAATTAACGTTAAATTATCTCCTTTGAATTAACAGAACTATATATAGGTCGTTAAAAAAGTGGACCACCCACAGGGTCTACCCTTTAACCCTCTAATCTCGGCTGACTGCGCTAAAACAAGATTTAACCTTTAAAAAATACCAGATTAGGCCTTCATAAATTCATTAATAAAAAAAGACTTTATTACCTATTATGCTTACGATGCCTGTCTTAATTTCAGTGAATCTAAGGAGCTATCGGTGGTTCTGTGGTAGAGCGCTCGACTGCCAAGCCGAATGGTCTGGGTTCGAAACCTGGGTGGCGCATTTATTTTTAATCAATAGAGAAACGCTAAAGTAGAATTTCTTCGATGCAATAATTTCAATTTCAATTCTATTTCAATTAAACCAAAATTTCGTACTCTATTAAATACGCTTCCGATAAAGCTGAAGGTCTAATTTTCAATAAGGCGTAACAAGTGTCGGTGGTTCTGTGGTAGAACGTCCGCCTGTCAATCAGGAGGTCTCGGGTTCAAATCCCGCCCGATGCGATCGCAAATTGATACTAAGACGAATACCGTGTACAACTGGTGGGAACCCTGCCATTGGACGTTGAGAGGTAGCATTACACTCAGCACTCGGTCCGTCCCAAAGTCATTAAGAAGAAGTTGGAGAGAAAACGCCCATATAAACACAACAGACTCAACATGCACATCCATCAGAACACAAACACAACAAATTCAACACTCACAACCTACCCATAAACATTACAAAAACCGTAATACACCAAACCGTCACGACGGTGAGCGAAAAAACACCATCCAAACCAAACCGCAAATGCATCCGTTAACGCTCACCGTCACACGGTGGTTTTGCCAACCCTTTGAGAAACTGCGTACGCAGTGATTACACTTTGCACCGAAAATGCGAACGCGTTCGCAGTCCTGACAGACAGACACACCCACAGACCCACCCACAGACAGACACGGTTGTTGTATAACCCCTCCTAGGGGACTTTGTCCCCTCGGAGAGGTAAAAACCATGTCAGCGTCAATTGTAAACACAATTTCGCATGTGCTCAAGAATTTTTAAATATTAAATTTGCTTAAATTTTCAATCATCTTAAACATTAATAGAGTACTATTTTAAGTCCCGGTATTTAAAAAATATCTCAATCACCTCGTTATATAACAAAATTAACAACGACAGAGCAATTTCAACTCAAAGAAAAATTCATGACTGCTCTTTAATAAACAACCTGTTCAATAATTTTGGAAAATATTTTTATCACCATGTACACTCTGTTTAAAAAGTCTTCGACAGGTGAAATTTTTGCCCTCTTTTTAATTCTGCTAGAAAACTATAATAGATAGATCGATGAAACCAATTGCAACTATTATTTATTTTCTAATATCTTTCGTTATTTATCGGTTTCGTCCGCCAAAAATTAATAGATTTGGCAGCTACCGTTAAAACTCATTTTTGACAACCTTTTAAATATTGGTTCTACGGTTTTTGAATTCCCAATGGTCGATTAATATTTAGAAAGTGGAAAATTTTTCCCTCTAAAACCAACGGTTGAGAAGTTATTGGGAAACACCTAAAATGCATCAAGCGATTATTAATAACGCAACTTCGACAGCGATTACTTCGACAGAGTGTACATGTACAACAAGTTAATGAGCGCACCATAACCACCTTAGAGTAAATCTCACCAAAATGAGCTCTTTATCAACTATCATGTACAACAACTCAATTACTTGGTCCTTTTAAGTATAGACGACATTCATCCTCAACAACCGAAGACTAATTTTACTAATTAAAAAAATTACAACGATATCTCGGTCAGCATGTGCATTTGATAAAATATTTCAATAAGCCTGATAAGAACAATTTAACCACCTGAAATAAACATTTATAAAAAGAGCACTTTATCAAAAACCTTTTGCATTGACTACGATGCTATTCACCTTGTCATTCATTAAGTGATTTTTCGTTATTAACATTAACTATGTTCTTTAATATAATAACAAACACGCTTTCTAAGAAAATCGGCGGCTTTTTTTTTTAGAAATAATCAAGAAAGCATGACGGAGCAACGCCAACAGTATTGCTTGATGAAAACTAGAAATTGCTTTGTCCGAATATTGATAATTTCCAGTAAAGATATTTATTAATTTTAATGTGGGAAATTCTTTTTGAAACTTTATCTTTAGAAATAAAATTGTACCACTGCCAAAGGCGTGATAAATGTTTCCCAAAATCTTCTTAAATGTTCTCCAATTTCCAAAATTTTGCCCCCAGCCTGATAAAAATATTTATAAAGATATTCTTGTTTAAAAAAAGTAAACCGTTGGAATTTAGGTTTTTCACCTTTCGTTTCCTAGATACGAATTTGCTAAACGTTCTGGGAATGGCCGACATTTTCCAAAATTGTGATCGGGGCTTTTTATTAGTTACCTCTGTGCAGAGTTTTAGCTTCTAACTCAAATTTTTGCCCTTATCAAATTAATCAGTTGTGGCATTTTTAACAGTTATTCAGGTGAATTTAAAACCCTTAAGACTACTATTCCGGGAACAATCAAACCTGCCATTTTATTTTGGGTTGTTTTAATAAATTTGATTTCAAATTCGAAAATATCGCCTTCATAAATAATCATGCTGATTCCTAGCTGTTTTAACAGTGAATGTTACGTCCCTTTTGGGAGTCAGCAGCTTTCGTATACAGTCTTAAAGTTAGGCGACCATTTTGAGCCAAACCATGACATACTAGGTTTGCGGAGCCATTTCGCCAAATGTAAAGATTTTATTCAGGTAAGTCAGACGAGAGGTCTTCATGATTTGAACAATAAAACATTTAAGGTGGTTCCTTAAGTTATAAGCCTAACTGTTTATTATTAGATCTTAACTTACTTAAAATTTGCTGCATAACTTATTTTGATAAAAAATTGTATATCTATGATTGTTTTTAAAAACTAGTGCAACTCAGTTGTATATTTGCTTAGCTGTTTCCTAGAAAGACAGAATTTCTACACACTATCTGTTGGATTATATAAAAATAATTATAATCAACTAGGCTAATACCCAAAGCAGCACCTTAGGCCCAAGTCATTGAGCGACGTTTAGTGTCCATAAACAGGTGACCGAATAACAATGCGTAGGTGTTTGGAAGACGTGAGCCAACAGCTCCCTACACATACTATCACCATTAACCTGTTTGGCTGTACTTGGAATTTGGTATTAAACTTTCTGAACACAATTTAAAAGAAACTGTTTTAACAATACGTTGGTTATTTGGTCTCTGAACAGGTTTAAACCCATATAAACTGGACAACCTAGGTCAAAACTAGGCATATGAACCCTTATTTATGATTTCTAACTTGGTTTCAATTATAATTGTGTGCAAAATATTTGTGAAACTATAGGCTTACTCTCATGTAGAGGTCGGCGTTTGAATAAGAAATTATACGATTGTTTATATTTATCCATAACCGAGAATTATTTAGAAATATTCAAAAAAAAATGATTAATTTTGCATGTTAAATCGTTGTTTAATCGTATAATTTATTCGTATAAATCACATAATACTAATTTGAATGAATAATTTACATTTTTGCGGTTAATTTATTTGTTCCGCCGACCTCTACTCTTATGTAGAGACAGCCATTTTCAATATACAGAGAAGTCTGGCACAAATTCACAGGCGTGTTATTTGGGTAACAAGGAGTGAAAAAGGTCCTAAGAAACGTATATTGACCACGTCAATTCGAAAAAAGTTACGTATTGAATTTTGTTTAAATTCCATAAGTACAAATTTAACTAAATTACAAAAAATGCACGAAATGATAAGCTGGAGCACACGCAAACTATTCTTAAACATTTCGAAGATTCGAGGCGTGTAACGAATTCACGACCGAAAACTATGGTTGCGCACCCTAACTGAAATAAAAGTTCAATATGGGTAGAAAATCGTGTTCTTTAAGTAACAAGAAGTGAAAACATCTCGTGAAGAAAGATTCCTTCTAGCAAAAGCTTGTTAAGCGTTCGCATCTTGAACCCCGAAGCTTAAATGAGGCGGTGCTCCACCGTTCCGAAAACCACATTCGTTTTCTTACTGCTAGCGGTAGGTCTTCAAGTAGCTCTGGTATGGTGTCTTATAGAAAGGTTAAGTACGACTCACCAGTCAGTCTTGATGGTAGAAAATAAGGTCCAATTAAATGGTCTGAGGTAAACAACTAAATTTACTGTTTCTGAGACAATCCTTGCATATTTCTGAAATTTTTATCCAAGATTTCGATTTTGTTCGTTTTCGCAAATATTGTTAATAAATATCACAAAATATGTTTTTGTACATTTACATAATTTTCGGAAAAAAAAACAATTGTTTTTTCTCCTGTTTTTGCAACCAACAATTAAACAATTTATATTAGGGGACCAACATTTAAACAATTTGAATATGAGGAATTTTTAGAATACTTTATTCATCAGATCTGCAGTCAGAACGTTGTGGCTCCTTAAATCATCTGTTCTACCGTTGAATTTATATTTGCGAAGTATTATAGAGTTAAATGGGCTACTCTATTAACCACGCTCTAGTAATCGCTTCGTGAGAGCGTGCAGGAAAATAGTTTATAAGAATAATAATTCTCAGAACGCTTTTTATAGCAAAAAATTAATCTACCCTTTATAAATAAATAAATTAATTTTACCGTTAATATATCCGCAAAGAGATGTTATTTATTAGTCTTAATTAATTGATTTCTATGTGATATCAAGAATGTATTTATTTATACTCAGGGAGAATGAATATGTCAAGACTATCGACGGACACGTTGAGGCCCTAACCCCGTCACGCTAAGGGGGGGGGGGAAAGGAGGAGGTCTTATTTTTTGCGTCCTCGCAGCAGCGTTAATCTCGTTGAAAACCTAATTTTTAAGAACCAATGAGATTGCAGTATTATTTGATTTTATTAAAGCGGAGGAGCATACCGGGGGCCCAACGGGTGGAATTTTAGAAACGCCAAAAATAATATCGACATATTCATTCTCCCTGAGAATAAATAAATACATTCTTGGTGATATTTTAAGGAATTTTAATTTTTTCAATAAATCCAAGCATTATTTATTAATGGTACGAAGGATTAAAATTCAGAAGACTTATATGTGTCTTTTGTGGTTGAAAAATAATAATTGTATATTTGCGACGTTCCGTTTCCCACGCGGCACAATACCCCTTTAGAATCAAAAGTGAATAGTTACTTTAGTTCCAGCGGTGGCTTTTATATTGCATTCAATTGATTTAAAATTTTCCAAATTCATTAAAACGTTTAATCTTTCATAAAGCCCTGTTATTTTCACATTTTTTGTGTGAATTCAGCATTTATATATAATTGGCCAGTGCAAATCGATGAAAAGTAAGAGTCACACTTTGACCGACATTTTGTGATGCGGCATTCAAACACATGTACAACAAATAGGTAGGTAGGGTGTCGGCTGGAGTTGCTACATCATCCACTCTTAATCCAACTGCTGTGTGCGAAGTGGGAAATGGTCCACCCATTGCTGCACCTTCTGCTGGATTGAGTGGCTTCCATCAAGGGTGTGACCATCAGTAGTAGGGTACTACTAACTATGCTGGATTTGTCACCTGTCCGGGCTAGGTGGACGCTGGCGTAGGGCACTATGATGATAGGCCTCCGGTGGTATGGCCCCTGTTACTAGGTACACCGGGCTTTAAATTCTGACACGCTGTACAACAAATCAATTTTTTAAATTGTTAAATTTTAAAAAAGCTGCTACTTCATGACTTAGAAAAAAACTTTAGTAGCAGTTTTTTTTTAAATTTAACAATTTATAATAACCCATGGCTAAAAGTTTTAATATTTAAAATCATTATTTTAGTTTTTCTGAGCAAAATTATATTAATTTAAAAAGATGTTTCTCAAAAATTATGTTTAAAAATTCTTCGCTAGATCAAATTTGTTAATATTATCTTTAAAAAAATGTTTAAAAGCCAAGGCTAAAGCAATAAAGAAAGTGTTCACAGTTTATATTTATATGATTTAGAAAATCAACCTACTAAACGTTTCGGAACAAAGACTTTATTAAAGCTATAGTGGTGGGATTGATACGCACTTAAAAATTGAGAGCCATTTTTAGGTCTTCCTCAATGGATTTAGTATACTGAGTAAAAGAGGTCCAGAATAAGATTGTTATGAAATAATTTTTTTAAAATAAATCTCACGTGTTTGGAAAAAAAAACTAAAATTGAGGATTAATTCCTTTTTTTCGTATTGATTTGAGAGATATTACTTTATAACGAAACGTTCATTATGGTAATAAAATCATGAAGCTATTCTGGTGATACTTGCTTTGGAAATAAATTGACAGCAAATTACTGTAAGAACAGTTAGTTTAAATGACCATTAATTAACATTAATCGAGACCAGCCATAATTGCCTATTTTTCATTTTAATATTTTTGCTTATTCCTTCTTCCTAAAATATTTTCTTTTAATACAATAAATCACGTATACCTGTGGAAATGTTTATTAATTTTTAGACAAATGAATTCCTAGATGGAACTTTAAGCTTATTAGAAATTTTTAATCAAAATGGCCATTACTATTTCTCTTGTACATTACGCGCTCTGTGGAAAGCAAAATGAAGTGGATGAGTCAAATTTTCGCCAATGAGCAATCCGGATTTTTTTCGGAATATCTCTCGGATTGCCATCTAGGAGCAACAAACACAAGGAGAACGCAGCTAGCCTTTAAACACGCTAACGAAGGGTTGTGTGTGAATTTAATTGGACGAGCGTCACGAGCCTTTACGCTGAACGTTTTACGGGCGGGGGGAAGACAATTTCAGAATTTTCCCCTTCCGACGGCAGCAGGCGCTAAAGCGTCTAGCCAATGAAAAACGTACACAAGAAAATCCACGACTTTTGACGGGTTGCGTTCTCCTTGTGTGGGGTGTTGTGTTTGTTGCTCCTAGATGAAACAAACAAGACTGGAGGAAACAAACAAATATTTGCAGTGGCTCCTATGAAAAGTTCGAATAAATTGTTAACTTCATGATATTTAAATAAACACTTTAATATTTTATCTAAAATAATAGATTCTAATAAAGATAAAACATGACTATTTTTTTAGATGTTTTGTTAAAAATAGAACTTTTAATTGCAATGGACAGCTTACAAATATGGCCTGTTTTTTTTTATAAATTTCACTCATATCGATGGATTTTTTCAGAAAAATGTCGAGCCAAAGAAGTGTCGAAACTACTCTTCTTTAAGAATCGTACCAGGATTTCGTTTTGGCGAACCCTAATGGCTAAAGACAAAAATTATAAAGTAACCCATCCAAAAACGTTACGAATTAATACCACAAAAGGTTTAAAACAACCGGTAATAAAGAAGATAAATTAAGGACTAACAAGTGAAACCAGTAGTGAAAATAGTTCACATAGTAGAAAGGTTCTAAGTGTAAGCCATAAAGCGGTTAGTGGTTGACGGCGAATAGCCAGAAAGGTTTTTATAAAAACCTTATAAAAATTATCTTTTATTTACTTCTGACGAACCGACACCGACTATCATTGTTCATTTTAATTTTGCCAACTTGCTTTTCAAACCGCTTAAACAGACAAGAACGATATATATCATTCAATTGTCTAAATTATTTAAATTTACCTTCTCTTTTAAAAATATCACATTAAGAAACACACAGCAATCCTATAACATAAAATAAATATATTTTATTAAATACGTGATAGTAAAAATAAATTAGCCCAGATACGTTACTATGCACTTTCTGTATCTTACAAAAACTCAGGTAATAGGTCCAATTTATGTTTCGTTTTTCTTGAGTCTGATATTTCAAAAGATTAAAATATCTTTTATTAAATTAGGAATTTTTTTGAATACGCTTTTAAATGTAAGCCCATTTCATTCTATATCGATTTTAAAGACCAACTCTCAATTTTAGCTCTCAAACTAAATAATCCAAGTGTAGATAATTGATTCTGTTTTCTGATGTATGAAATTGTATATTCAGTAAGGTACTACGAATGATAAAAACGAAAACGTTTCAATGCTTTTTAGAGCACATAAGCTTTTAATAATCTAAAGCCTGGTTTTCACTTGGCGATTTTTTCAGCGGAAAATTCTTAAACGGCGCTACGACTGAAATCGTATTTCGCTCACCGCTGGCGACATTACGTTTTCACTTAGCGTTTAGTTTGGCGTTTTTTTGGTCATCTGCATATGAATCATTCAAAATGGCTGGTTTGATAGAGGACGATGATCAAATGCTCTTAATTAGCGCTCACTTTAGAGCCAATTCTTATGAAAGATCAGTATGGGTTAAAAAAACTATACAAAAGAAGGTGGGTGGCGAAGTGGTTAGCACTTTCACCTCGCAGTTTGAAAAAAAAAACACTTTCACCTCGCAGCACGAGGAGCCGAGTTCGATCCTAGCTTGTGGCACTGGGTGGAAACTCGGAACATTTCCTTCTGCGTTGAGTTTGCAAGTTCTCTCCCCACTGGTTTAAGGGGTTTCCCCCGAGTTCTTCGGATTCCCCTTCCATAAAAACCTGTTGAGGTTAACGGTTATAGTTAGTGTAGGGAACTGTTGGCATGCAGGGCTTGCCACCACCCTCCTACGCATTGTAACCCAGCCACCTGAATTAAAGGCTTCAAAAGTCGCTAGATGACTTAGGCCTAAGGTGGTGCCTAGGGTATTAGCCTAGCTGATAATTTATTATTAAGGATATCATGAAAATCTAGTTCAGGAAATGAGAGTAGGTGATACAGAGAACCATTGAAAATACGGTACAATTATTTTGTCTAGCTTAAAGTTATTTAAATTAATTTACATATTTCATTGGTCACTCGCTTGCGAATCCGTCGAAACGCAGCGGAATAATAGAGTTTGAAAACGCTACACCCAACCGAAAATTCGCCCAGCGTCGGCGGTAAAACTCTTCCATTTTCGGTCGCCGCCGGTTTTTTCCTTCAAAAAATCGCCCAGTGAAAACCAGGCTTAAGATCGTACGTGCGTAGCAGCATTTCACCTAGCTAATAAGTCATTACTGTAAATTATCCATTAAACCACGAGATAAGTTTTTATTTTACAGCTCTCGATCGAAAATTTTTCCACAGAAGAAATTCAAAACGATTTGTAACGGGTTATTAAGTTTAACTTAGTAATTTCCAAAACTTTTCAAATTTAAAGACGCTTAAGCGCATAATTTGCTTTGAACTTCATTTGGTTTATTTAAAAATTGGCAAAATTCGGAGGAAAACGCGTAAAGAGGCTTTCTTGATACTTTAAAAAAATGGAGATTGTTAGGTATCTTGTTAAAGCCACTCGCATGGCTCTGTTCAAATTGTAACTCAAAACATTAAGGAAAATATTTTCATTCAATTTAAAGAATGGTCATACAAAAAGTCGACCTTAAAGTCATATTGTAAATATAATAAATATCAAGTATTGCAAATAAAAATTATATATTTTTAACTCACGCTCTTGAGTTTGGATCTTTTAATCATTTTCCTTGGGCTCAAAACTACTTGTTTGGCTGATTTCTTTTGATGGTGAAATATTAGGGCTCAAAATTTAATTTTATGGTTAGTATAAAAGCATTAACGTGGCCAGCGGAAAACGTTTGTTAATTAGATTAATTCAAAAACGTGCCATCTAGGGGCGGGAGCACCAAATCAATTAATAAAGAAAGCTGAATTGCAACAATCCTACGAATAAAGACCATTTATGTTGTGTTCAAATGTAAATTAATCTTTGAAAAATGTCAGGTGTGCTTTGATTGTCAATTTTGTGCTCACCGCTTCCGATTCTGCCGGAGTAAGTGATCGCATTTTGCAATGAAATCTTGATTTAGTATTAAACCGTTCTCAATCGGCGATACTCATTGTCTTTGGCGCAGAGCACCGCAACAAAAAGTGATCGGTCCACTCTTGTTTTCGGTCATTTTAAATGGTTTCCTTCAGCCGTTTCACACCCGACTACTTTCCTTTTGGTTTATGAAACCTAACGGACGATCAATGCAATTATTCTTTGCATAATTCAAATTACAGAAAGTGTAACAACGCAATTACTGGCATCACTCATCGAAACCTTTTTTTTTTCGCACTGATATATTTATTCACACTAAATTCCTCTTTAATTTTGCCCAGTACAGACTTTGCGCCTGGAAGGTGAAAAATTGACCCCACGAAAGCTCACAGCCGCCATGTGTAGCACAAAGGAGTTGGGAAGAAGTCAGTTAAGCCACTGAAGTCGCTTAAGTTTCAGGTCGGTTTTTCCTTTTTCCCGTCAGTATTTAAAATAATTAATAAAGCAGTCTGGCTAACCGATATCAAATGTAGAAGGGATTGTTTTATTTTAGTTGGTACACGGTTATCTTAAAGGAATTAACGACATTTTAAGAAAAGAATGTGTCAATCAACATAAACGTTGCATCCTTACCCGGGTAGCAAAGACCACTATAATATTTAGTAAATATTCCGTTGTGTCGTTAAAATAACGTTTTCTGGTTTTTGTTAACCCGTCTTCAACGTTAATATTTAATGAAAATATTCACCAGTTTTCAAGTGGTAAATTCAGTATAAATATTCACTTGAAATTAACGTCTTTTTCAGTAATTTTATCAGCTGTTGATTTTAAGCGAGAAATCCAAGTTTTAATTTCGTTTGTTTTTAACTATTTGGTTAATAATTTAATTTTTTTTTAAACCAAATATAATTATATTGTGTTATCAAATCAAAATTATGATGGTAAATTGTCGCAATCCAAATTATATCCACGACAAATTCTTTTTCTACTTATAAAGTAAAACTAAGCTATGTCAAGGCATATCTCGAACCGACCATTTAAGTTTAACCACGGCCAGCTTTGATGACGTGCTGTTCTATAGCGCGAACAGGGCGTCATCAAAGTTGGCCGTGCTATAACAGACAGATCGTGACTAAGAAGTAAGAATCCTTCGCGTGTTGTTTGGTAAAAGACGTATTAGTTATTGCTTGAAACGTTTTTACAAATATTATAAAGGTTAAGGACTACGATAGATAAGGTAAAAACAAAAAGTTTTTAAAACGTAATGAACGAATGAACATCTAGGTCATATCCTTAATTATATTTATCGACTTTGGTTTGAAATGAGCTTAATGAAGATAACCCTTGGCACTGTCAGCCAAACAGGCGATAGTCAGTTGCAGGATAAGAAAGACAAAATATATAGTATAGTCGGCGCAAGGATACCTCAGACCATTTCCGGCCAGTCAACCGCGCGTAATTTAAATTTGACCACTTTACGGTCAATTTAAAGTTTCGTGAGTTTCATCGTTTTTTCGCGCCATCTAGGAACCGGAATTGGAATCTATTTTTTAATTTCATGTTGTCACGAGTTTAATTACTGAATGCAGCTAAAGAAGGTTCGATAATTGAAGCTCCAAATATTTTAAATAGCCCAAGAGGTTACTATAAAAAGCGTGATAAAGGTTTATTGTTAACAAGTAAAGATAAAAATATAATTTTAAACGTCTATAGCTCATTAAGACAACGTTACCCAGAAGAAAGCGTGGTAACTATTTTAAAAGAAACTGCCGATTTAACTGGTAAGACGTAGAAATAAATTTACAAAAAGAAATAATTATACATACTATTTTAAATTTAATAATTATAGGAATGCCTTATCTTTTAAATTTGCACGCCACCACAATTATGAAATTAAAAAATAAAGATTCCCATTTCGGTCTCTAGATGGCGCTAAAAGACGACAAAAAGAGCAAAATTCGAATTTTACCGTAAATGGCCAAATTCAAATTTCGCGCGGCGGAATGACCGGAAACGATCTGAGGCATCCTTGCGCCGATTGTACTATATATTTTGACTTTCTTAGCCTGCAACTCACTATAGTGCCAGTTTTAAATGCTTTCGTATTAATTCTTAAAGGAATTGAAAAGGTTGGCAGTTTTCATGTATTTAAATAAATTGATATAAAAGTCAGAAACGTAAAATTATGTAAAGCTAATTTGGAATTTTTACATAAATTTACTTATCTTGATATTCATGACAACGTTTCGTCAGTATGTGTTTAGAAATAAAATGTTGTGTTTGAGTTAACGATCGCGTAGCTTATCAATGCAGAGATCGCGGAAAGTGTTACAAATGTTTTTCAAAAATCTATAAAAATCTTTATTTCCTCAGAAAATTCTTAAAATACCACATGTCTCTCGAATATTGGTGAAAGTCCTCGAACGCGTCGAAGCAACCTTGCCTCGAGTGAATCTCGTTCTTACACTATGTTGATAGACACTAACTTATAGTTTTAACATTGAAACAAAAGGAAGTGTCATACATATGACATTATGTTAATTGTAGTAAAAACCAACTTTGGCGGAGTTAAATGGTAGCCACAATTAATAATAGTTTTCTACGCCAATTTTTTACTTTTTGTGTTTTCATTCTCGTCAAGCCTATTTTTCTAAAACATTCCTAAACAATATTAATTGTGGTTGAAAGTCTCTCAACATTCGGAAGGAATGCCAAAAAGAGACATTTTACGTTTTTTGGTTTTTCAAAATCCAAACCCAAATTGCAACCGACAATAGCTCGTCAACCGTTAATCGTAGAGCGATGCCAGTGACACTTTCACGGTATGAATCAACCACCCGGAATCCGCAAATGCTGGTTTCAGGGGCGTAACTCCATTATTAAAAATGTTGCCAAAAACGACAACTTGCGTTACCGCCGAAACTATTGTCGCTTTGAAACAACCGAACACTCCACGTGAAAGAAAAAAAAATATTAATAATTGCTTCGGGTTTAATTTTTTCTATCGTTTACACGTTTCGAGAAAATTTAAGAAAAATGCAAAAACTCCCTTTGTCGAAGACTTTTGTAACAGACTGTGCCCTAAATGGACGAATTATTGGCACTCAGTTTGAGCCGAACCTTATTCTGGTAAGGTAATGTTTGGGCACCGGCAACAGAGGCCGTCGAATTTTCCCGCATATCGGGGGGAAATCAGTGGCACTAAACGTTGGCTACGTGATTATGAAGGCCCGCGCACAACTCGTAACTATGAAAAACCATTTAGGTTTTTGGTCTCAAGGGTAAAGATGAAGCTGCACCTCTTGAAAAACCATTATTAAGTTCAGAGATCCATCTTTCATTACTTGTCAAAATTCTGGCTTGATGGTCTATTTATTATTTCATTTATTTTCTTAATTTGCTTTGAGTTATAAAAAGGATTTTATGTATTTCTTAGAAAAGTAACTTCATTATTTTTTCAGATTAAAAAGGACGGCCAAGAACATGAAATCCCGAATTTTGTGTTTTACGATACTTTTGTTAATTGTCTGAATGCGGGAAACCAGTACCGTATCCAAAGGTATTTTCCCACATCGGGGTATGGATCTATTTTAGAGATTTTTCATTAAAAATACAAAAAAATGTCCGAGCCATTTGAGTAAACTAAATACCTCCCGCTAAATCAAGTTCATCTTGCGTATGAAATTTAAATTTGAGGGAAATTTCAAACACCTTGTACATTAATACCCAATAATAATAGGGTCATTCCATGACAAAACGCCTGCCACAGAACACCCGACCCCTTTCGATTTTGCCCAAATTTTGTATACAGGGTTTTTTGGGCCTAGGAAAACGATTTTGACAGTTTCATAACGATCGGTTCAGCCGTTTACGAGATACAGCATACGCGTTTTTTCAAAAGTACGCCTTGACCCCCTAAATGTTTTCTACTATATCTTAAGACATAATTATCGCAAAATCACATGTAATACCTCATTTTAAAGACAATGCGCACCCTAATATGAATATTTAATCAGAGTTGTCATTTGACGTAAATGTCATTAAAATCTGGGCCTTTAAATAATTTGACCTTTGACCTTGCCCAGACACCTCAGTCGTAGGTCAACGATTTTAGCATTTTTAAAATTCCCACTATCGAATACATAATAATCACTCAAAATCTCAAAGTAATATTTGTAGTTTTCGAGATATTAATTTTTGAAATTTACCCCTCAAATTAATGAAAATGCTATTTTATACACGAAACTAGTTGACCTACTAAATAAATTAAAAATATTGTAATTTTGGTAATTTTGAGTTTAGAATATCAAATACACTAATTCTTAAATTAAGTTGAGTTATTTACATATTATTTTTAGTTTTGCATGTTATCTGTAGACAGAAGACATCACTAAATTGCTTGTCCTTAGTATAGTCTGGCGTTCAATATTATTGTAGCGTATCTTACTGCACCCTAAAATGGAAATGTGCTAGATATCTCAAGAAAACCCAATATTGCTCTTAGTCATATCGATTACGTTTTTAATAACGTAAAAATGTTTTAATATCTTTTTAATATATAATAGTTATAATTGAGTAGTTAAATATATTAACAGCGATAATTGAGTAGCGAAATAGAATTTATTTAACTGTATATTCTCGAACAAAGCCCTGAAATGGATCGAAATTGTTCGTTTTGGAGAGACAGTAGTAAATGTAATTTGCAAACACTTTCGAAAACAGTTGGTATCAACAACCATCTGTCCGAGGATGACAAATTAGTTCTTAGCAGCCGAACAGCTATACCTATGTCCAAAATAAGAAACATATGTCGTCACCATGAAGAACTTTTTATGAAAAGGTATTCAACGAGTCAAAAGAAGTGTATGAATCCTTTTGGGACTCACGACGCTGAAAGAAAGAGTGGAGTAAAAACTATTTCATTGGATTTGTTCAAAAAATTAAAGTTACGAGGAATTGAAGTTATCGCTGGAAATAAGTTGTGCATCCAGTGTTTTATGTCTGCTGGAAAAAAAGTAAAGGATGAACTCCAAATACAGTTGGACGTTTCAGAAGTTCACACTGCACAAGAATCACAAGAAAGCGATTCTTTTTCATTTAGTCAACCTTGTTCATCGGGAGATGCGACGCAAGACGACAAAGCTATAGCTTTAGTGGCAGTTAACGAAACTCTAATAAACTTGGGAGAATCTCCTGTTAAAAGAAGTAAGAAATATATTCAATTTGAAAGAATTTATATATGTATACATATATAAATACATATATTTTTTAACTTTTGTACAGAAGGTTTGTCATCTCGCCAAAAAACAATTCTAAGCAGGACTAAGTTAAACGCTGTGAACAATTCATTGAAACGCAAATTAGAAGAGTCAATGGAAATTTCTCTTGATGAAACAGACGATAATATGGTTACGGACGATGTTTTTAGAAAGCTCGAAGAACATCGATTATATGAGAATATTTTGAACGAACTGAGAGAGAAATTCAATAACTCCAAGACATCATACCATTTGGAATACAACGCACAATGGAGGAATTTGGAGCACCAGAATACATGGTCAAACGAAGCAGGAATCTTAAATCTAGTCAAGGAATTCTTTCGCTACCAGAGAAACAATCGAAGGGATTAATATTGACCGAAGACGTTAAATCAAAGGTCGTTGAATTTTACGAAAATGACGATAACAGTCGTATGACACCTGGACAAAAGGAGTTTGTGTCAGTTAGAAACCACGAGACAGGTCAAAAAGAACATCATCAAAAGAGGCTTGTACTGCTGAACCTGAGAGAGCTCTATAACAAATTCAAGGAAGAGCATGATTTGACGTTAGGATTTTCGTCATTTTGTTATCTACGACCACCTTGGTGTGTATTAGCAGGTTCGTCAGGTACACATTCAGTGTGTGTCTGCACCTATCACCAAAATGTCAAGCTAATGATATCAGCTCTACCGTCTCCTTGTCCTTTAAAATGTGATATCGATTTCATGGCGCTCACCGTGTGTGACACTCAAAACAGGAATTGTATGATGAGGGTGTGCAAGGACTGTCCTGGGAAAAATGGTCTACTTGAAAATGAATATTTAACGAACCTTTTAGAAGATTTTGAAAATATAAAGTTCATGCAATGGGTGACAACTGACAGCACAAAGCTCATGACCTTGAGCGAGAGTGTTGAAAACTTTTTCGACTCTTTGGCCATTAAACTACTTGAACTAACGCGTCATCATTACACATCTAAGTCGCAATCTAATTATCTTAAAAACCTCAAAAAAACTCTAAAACCTGGTGACGTAATTGTTCTCGGTGATTTTGCGGAGAACTATTCCTTCGTAATTCAAGACGAAGCACAAGGGTTCCATTGGGACAATTCTCAAGTGACAGTGCATCCCTTCGTAATCTACTTCAGGGTAGTCGAAAACGGAGAACTTAACCACTTAAATTTTTGTATTATCAGTGATACCAGAACACATACAACCAATACTGTTCACAGTTTTTTAACTTATCTAATTCCAAATATAAAAACACATGTTCCTAATGTTAGAAAGCTAATTTATTTTACGGATGGATGTGCTGGACAGTATAAAAACAAATACAACTTTTCTAATCTCTGTTGCCACAAACAAGATTTTGGTTTGGACGCTGAATGGCATTTTTTTGCCACATCTCATGGCAAGGGACCTTGTGACGGAATTGGCGGAACAGTGAAGCGTAAAACAGCAAGAGTCAGTCTTCAGCGACCAGTGACTGGACAGATTTTGACTCCAACAGATATGTTTAATTTCTGCCTATCAAACTTCGAAAATATCAAGTTCATCTATGTTAAAAACGAAGAAATTGAGCGACAAAAGGAACTTTTAAAAGAAAGGTTTTCTAAAGCCATAACAGTAAAAGGAACTCGAGGGTTTCATAAATTCGTTCCGAAATCGTTAAATGAAATCATGGTTTCTCCGTTATCTAATGACGATTCGCTAACCACAGTTAAGGTTTCGACTTTAGAATTGTCAGATACTCGAAATCAAGAGGCTGAAAACTTTAAAGTGGGAAATTTGGTAGCCAGCGTCTACAAAGGCCAACTTTACGTTGGATTAATTGAGGAAGTATCAGAAGAGTTTGGAGACTTCTTTGTAAACGTTTTGCGTCCCCCTGGTATTTCGGACAAATACACATGGCCCAGAAGGATCGATAGCAGTTGGGTGTCAAGTGAAAATGTTCTATGTGCAATTGAAATTCTTGTAGGTTTACCAAATTCGAAAGGCTATCAAATCAAAGAACACGATAAAAATAAAATTACCAAAGCCTTTTCCATGTATAAAGAAGTTTAAGCTGTTTTGTGTAAATAAAAAATTAATTGGTGTGTAAACTATAAAAATAAATGGTTTTGGTATTTCATTTTGTGTATGGTGGGGTAAATTTCAAAAATTAATATCTCGAAAACTACAAATATTACTTTGAGATTTTGAGTGATTATTATGTATTCGATAGTGGGAATTTTAAAAATGCTAAAATCGTTGACCTACGACTGAGGTGTCTGCGCAAGGTCAAAGGTCAAATTATTTAAAGGCCCAGATTTTAATGACATTTACGTCAAATGACAACTCTGATTAAATATTCATATTAGGGTGCGCATTGTCTTTAAAATGAGGTATTACATGTGATTTTACGATAATTATGTCATAAGATATACTAGAAAACATTTAGGGGGTCAAGGCGAACTTTTGAAAAAACGCGTATGCTGTATCTCGTAAACGGCTGAACCGATCGTTATGAAACTGTCAAAATCGTTTTCCTAGGCCCAAAAAACCTTGTATACAAAATTTTGGCGAAATCGAAAGGGGTCGGGTGTTAAAATTAAAAAAAAACTAGGTCGTTTTGTCATGGAATGACCCAATAACCAATGACATATGGCCAAATGAGCGATCATTAAACCACCCTGTCTATTACGAACAATATCTCAATCACCCTGTCGTTTAACATTATTAGCATTATTAATTAATAGCCTCAGAATAATTTAATATACAGAGTGTTTTTTGTTTGCTCGAAAAAGTGATTTGTATCAAAAAATATGTTTTCTAGAATGTTGAAATTTATACGGGCCGGGGGATACTTTCTACCAAAATTGCATCTAAATCGAAAAATATTTTCACGTTTTTTTTAAATTTAAATTTTAACCGCTAGGTGCTATAAGAAAATTGTCAATGAGAAAATTGTAGAGCGTCACCGTTGGCACGAAAAAATAGACGTCTTTTTCACTGACAAAATACGACTTGAAAAAGTGACAAGTTAGGCAAGCTAAAATAATTTTTTTGAATTCCATTGGGAGAATAGCGGAAGTTTATGAAAGTAAGAAATTTGTTAATCTGGTGTTTAATGCAATAAAAACCGCTGAAAAATCGAGGAGACAATGGCGAAGAAAATAAATTAATTAAATAAATTATTAAGGGCGATTTAAATTACGTAAGATCTGGCGACCTTGCCAGCAAGGTCGCCCGATCTGACTCCGTTGGATTTCTTTCTTTGGGGCTTCATCAAGGACAAGGTGTACGCCACTCCGGTTGAGACCCTTGAAGAGCTGCGTCAACGAATTGTAAGTGCTTGCCGGGAAGAAACCCCGGAAATTATTCGAGCCGCCTGCGACAATATGATTGTTCGCGCCCAAGCCTGCATCGCAGCCGAAGGTGGTATTTTCGAAACGTATTTATAAATTTTGTTTGTAAGTAGATAAATAAAATGTCTCTATTTTTTTAATAAATCGCATTTTTCATCCTACGAAATTAAATCGTGTAATACCTTCTTCGCCTCGATTTTTCAGCGGTGTTTATTGCATGAAACACCAGATTAACAAATTTCTGACTTTCATAAAGTTACACTACTCTCCCAATGGAATACAAAAAAAGTTATTTTAGCTTTTCCAACTTGTCACTTTTTCAAGTCGTATTTTGTCAGTGAAAAAGACGTCTATTTTTTCGTGCCAACGGTGACGATCTACAATTTTCTCATTGACAATTTTCTTATAGCACCTAGCGGTTAAAATTTAAATTTTCAAAAAACGTGAAAATATTTTTCGATTTAGATGCAATTTTGGTAGAAAGTATCCCCCGGCCCGTATAATGTAAAGTACAAATTTCAACATTCTAGAAAACATATTTTTTGATACAAATCACTTTTTCGAGCAAACAAAAAACACTCTGTATATTAAATTATTCTGAGGCTATTAATTAATTGAAAAATACGTAAATTTTTTTCGCGCCAACGCTATTTGTAAATTTTCGGTGACGCTCTACAATTTTAAAATTTAAATTTAAAAAAACGTGAAAATATTTTTCGATTTAGATGCAATTTTGGTAGAAAGTGTACCCCGGGCACGTATAATATAAAGTACAAATTTTAATAAAAAACACCCTGTATAGTGTCCGATAAATATACATTGAATAGAAATTTGTCATTCAATCTCCCAAACAACCAAATTTTAGTTCTTTCAATCCAAATCAACATCAACGAGAGTTTCGAGTGGTATTTTCAAAAATGCAACGAGAAGACAATACACACGTTTTACTTTAATCCCCGATTTAAGCCGGAAGGGTCCTTTCCCGCCATTTGTAAAAATTGTACTTGCATAAATGTTTAAGATAATTTTTGCAAAACCACTAATGGGTTAATTCAATATATGTATGTTTTTTTGGTATAGATTGTAATAACGACGAGATATATATTTGTATGCAGATTAGAAAACAATTACGAGTTTCTTCATACAGTCAAGAACTTATTCCTAAAGAGTAAGTTCAATGTCAGGCAATTTATTATTCCGAAATGAATGAGGGATTGGTGAAAAGCTATCAAAAACGTTTTGGAAGCTTAACAACTTCGTTGAGACCTGCGACACAAGCATTCTTAAAAGAACAAAGTAATGAAAGCTACCAGTGCTATTTCATAGGTAAGTTATCACCACTTGGGGAAAAACAACTCTTTGGGAAGCTAATGGGAAGGTTTGAGAGAAATTGCCTTGGAATATATTGCGAATATATTTCTTTAGAGATCTGAAGAAGATCAAATTAAAATTTTGAGAGATAACTTTTAGGGAAGTATTGGGAAAATTGGTCTGTGGAAATCGAAAGAAAAATGAAGGGAATTTTAGAGAAAAATTTGGTTTTGGGATGAATTTATGTTTGATTATGTTACTATTCTTCGAACGAGAATGGCATATTTAAGAGCGGGGGCCAAAATTCATCTTTTTCAGATACAGGAAAAAAATGACCAGCGCAAATATCACCAGATCTTGTTATTCAAATAATTAAACATTTAATTGGGTTTAAATATTTAATCACCATTAAAAATTAACGCAAAAACATTTGATTTAAAATCAATTACCAGTTGATTGAGTTTTAATATTTAATATGGAAAATAAAATTTTCATGATAAAAAAATGTCAAATTGAAATAGTACAGTATTCCCTATCAATACAATGTGTGGGATTATGTTTTATATGTAAGACGACAAAGTGCACTTTGTTTATAATAAATTTATTTAAGAGAAATGTTAAATTAATGTATTAAAACAAAGGGGACTTGTTGTTTTTAATATATGTTTATGTATAATAATAATAATAATCAGCTAGGCTAAATCCCAGGGCACCACCTTAGGCCTGAGCCATCAAGAGACTTTTAAAGCCTTTAATTCAGGTGGCCGGGAACAATTGCCGCTTCTGCTTTCGCTTTAACGCGAACTCCCGATTTTCGACTGCCATTATTTTTTTCAGATAATAGTATACAATCCATTTTCTGCAATAGCAGTCCTGTTATTTTAACTTTTGAACGACCGAAAGAAACTACAGTTGCAAAGTTATTGGTTTTATTTGATAACCACGATACTGAAATGAAAATTGAAAGAGTAAGCGTCAAGTTTGAAATAGTGAAAATCATTTTTGTTCGAAGAGCTCAATTTCTGCTGGTTTTGACGTATGGAGTCTAGGAGCAACAAACACAAGGGGAACATAACTAGCGTTTAAACACGCTAACACAGGGTTGTTTAGAAATTTAATTGGACGAGCCTTTAACGCTGAAGGTTTAATGGAAAGGGGGAAGACAAATTCGAAATTTTCCCCTTCCGACGGCAGCAGGCGCTAAAGCGTCTAGCCAATGAAAAATGTACACAATAAAGTGCTGTGTTTGTTGCTCCTAGCTATTCATAAGAGCCAAGGTATGAGTGTCGAATAGGCTATGATATACATTGGACTAAGTGTATTTCACGGGGCGCTTTCAAGAGTAACGTCTTTAGATGGTCTTCATTTTCTTCATTTTGATCCTTCCAAAACTTAAGCCGCTCAAAAAGTAATATAAGAGTATAACCATCTTCGAGCAGCATTTAGGTCTGATTTGCCTGAAATTAAGTTGATTCCTAGAAATCGAATGACGACTAATTTTCCGGTGTGTGTACCGGTGTTTGACAAAATACGTGTATCGAAGCTAGCTCATGTGTTGCTATATGATCCTTGTGCTAAATCTGCAAATTCATCTATTCAGTTTAAAGTATCCTGTTTTATGGTGAATGTTTCTTGAATGATTGAAAACTCTTGTTATGCTATTTCGATTCTGCAAGCTCTATTTCACCTTCCTGAATTTGTAAGGAACATTGAAGAAAAATTAATTTCTCCAGGACCAACAACTGTGGCGTTATAAAAACTGTTGAGGAACCATTTTGACAGACGGAACAAAAAGACATCTTGATGCAAAAAGGACCAGCAATTCCTACAAATATACAACACCACGAGGCAAAATGTTTAGTGACTTAAATTTTGATGGTTTTATTGGATGTATGAAGTAAAACAGTTGATGTTTAATGTAAAACGAACTAACAGCTCATTCATAAGGCCAAGTTGTAAGATTTTAATGATAACTCAAGAGTGAGAACGAGGAAATAAAGTAGAACTTTCCCATAGTAATGCTTTAAAGTTGGAGTAGAGGTGAATCGCTTAGTTTTATCTGAAATTGGAGACGAAACTTTGCAGAAGAGCGTAGAAAATTATCTTTTGGGCTCTTAATGGAATTGTTTAAATCGATGTTACTCAGGTGGGCGTAGGGCTCGGACTCTGTTATAGATTAACAAAACTTATACACGTTTATTTCTACAAATTATTAAAAAATAACTCTTAAATAATATAGATAGAAATTTTCTTGATAAGAAGAAATAAACTGATAAGAATGATGTTGGGGTACTCCTGATAACGATTGTTTTATACAATTTGAACCATACGCATATCAGATGTTTATAATATTATAATATGAATAAACAAAGCCTTTTAATCTATAAAAGCCTGTGATTTTAAACATTTTGCCAATCTTTCTTACTTCAATTTTTTTTATGGAGAAACGAAACAAACTTGTATATTTGATGTTTGTCTACAACTTTCAGGGAAAAGATTGTGAAAGTGGCGTTTATAAGTATTTTGTAGTAAGTTATACGGGTGTTTAAAGAAAGATAAAGCGGATTGTATTATGAATCGCTTATAATACGCTTTACAGGATTTCTGGAAAGTCAATTACGATTAAAATACATCCCAAAAATAAACGAATGATCACCGGACTTTACTAGGTAGGCAAGGGAAAGGCCAACTATGTTGATTAAACGTTATAGTCCGCCATTTATTTTAGGCACCAACCAGTAGCTTATGTATTTTTTTTCAATTGTGGGCCCCCTTCCGAAATGAAAGCATGGAAAGTATGCTAACCACGCCAGGACCGTCAATGGTGATAGTGTACTGGTCCAATACAGTAATAGAAAACTTAACAAAACCATATCACTTTTTTTACTAAACGCCATACATATCTGAAATTTGCGTTTGGTGAGGAATTTTGCTTTAGAAAATCAGTAATTTATTCATTTAACCCAATAATTTTCCCAAATTGAAAAAATTATTAATTTGCCGTCACAAAAATTGACAATCACCGCTATAAATGTTTCAGGTTTCATGGAACCACGCTTCGTTGATACTAGATTTGCACCTTTAGAAAAGGTCCTTTCGGATGGTACTGAAGAACCTTGGACACTTAAAAAGTCTCTTGCCATTTTGGCAACATTTGGATACTTATTTTCGTTCATCTGAAAACGATGATAAAATTAAAATCCTGTTAATCACAAAGGGAGGTTTAAGTGTAACTAAAAGTTCATAAAATTGAGATTTTATAAACTTCTAGTACTACCAATTAAGTGCGCAACAAGGCTGAGGTGATCTCACCAACAATTCGAGGGGATAAATTACCTTCCAACATTCAAGAACATCCGTATTCGGTGACGCTAGTTCATCCTTTAAATATAATAGGAGCTCTGAACCCTTTGCACACTTCCTAGCTCGCTTAGGGTATACAGCCAACATCTCATTTGTCAGTTCACTACTGCAACTAGCAGAAGAATACAGTGGATATTCCCATTTATTGTCCTGGGCCTCGTAGTATTTGTTGTAAACGTCTAAAACTGTGGATTTGATGTTTTTCACTGAAACTTTATCAAAATTTTCCTTGAAAAAAATTAATTTTGAGAGTAGGATCGTAAATGCAACTTGTCCTTCAATGGCCTTCGAAATACAATAGTAAAACGCAGTTTCTATTAACAACTAACGCTACCCCTAGTTTAAATTAATTGTACTTCGCAAGTTGTCCTTATCTTCGGTAGCTCTTCAGCATACGCTTTAAATATGAAACTCTTCACAGTTCTGGAACTTAACACAATAGAACTCTTTGGGTCAATTGCGTCTATGAAGTATCGGAAACTTGGGGCTTCCACTTCGTCAAATGGCATATCTTTTAAAACAATCCATCGTATAAGTTTGGTTTGGGCATTTTCTATAGCCGAGGAATATATCTAAAATTTAAAAATTAAATTTAGTATCGCACCACTATGTATCTAAAAATACTTATACATTTTAAAGTGACTAGAGCCGATTCACTTTCGCGCAGAGCAATTTATTTCAGATTATACGTACCGTTGACCGTTGGTTCTCTTCAACCTTTTCCGGGTGCTTTTTCTCCAAATGATATTTTAGGTTACCAGTAGCTATAGTTGATTTCTTTCCTTCCGAATAAGATGCGCTAAATATAATAAATATAAACGTGTGGTTTTAGATAAACAACACTCCTAGGACAATTCATTACAACGCCCCCCCCCTCTCTCTACATCAATGATTCATTTTGTATATTTTGCAAGTTAAATTTCCAAAAATCCTTTTAATTACACCATAAGTCTATAATTATGTTTCATAAGTGTGTCAGTTAGTCGAAATAATTACTGATAGTTATGTGTGAAATGATGTAGAATTTACGTCATACCTGAAAAGATAAACGAATCTAACGAGAAAAATACACAACCACCTGGGGCACGTCAAAATTCTAAGAATTCTTCCCTTGATAGTGAGAATTCTCACTTCTCAAAATTTTGACGGTCCTTCTCACAGGAAGTGACGTCATCTCTTCTCACAGGAAGTGACGTCATCTCTTCTCGCGAGTTCTCTTGACAAGAGCGAGACTGCCTCCGAGCATTCTCGCTTGGTTAAATTACAAATAAAAATGGCAGCTAATATTCTAATTAGTTTACTTGATGCTGAATAAAATAAACATGATATTTTTATGGACGAAAATGAATTTTAGAGAAAACCGAATGTATGTTAAGTTAATTTATAATGAAATATTTCCTTTTAAATTATAAATAAAATGTTTTCTTCCTTCATATATTGTCGAATTTTGACGCGCCTTTGGCGAAACGACGAATACTTCCATCAGCACTCCCACCTTGAAACATTCTTCGCGAAAGCTTCGTCAGCACCCCCCCCCTCCCCCCCCCACACTGTCACACTGTACAATTGCAAAATAAAATCGCAATAACGACTTCTAACTCGCCCTGTAATTGTTTTATAAACTTTACTTTGCTTACTTAGTATATCAATTGCGAACAATATTTTTATCACCCTTGGCAATAACTAACTCAACAAGTGTACTATCAAAACATCCTGAAAAACTCTACGAATATGACCGAATATGAGGGTATGACCTCTCTAGTTTGGTAAGGTGCACTAACGGTGCTCAAAAATTAGCACGAGGCCCTACTGTCGAATAGAAGTTTGAGTTCCCCAAAGAACCTCTACTACCATTCGGTTGTTGATCTAATAGCGCACCTAGTTGCTTGATTAAATAATTGGGTTTTAGTAAAAGATCCTACCGATTTAACAGTTATATTTTTAAAGAATTTAAAATCGACTTTAAACACATTTATTAGGGAATTAATCTGTAGAAAAATCCTATTAATTCTTCCAAAAGTAAGTGGGTCTCATTCGATAGAACTCTTTGACGCGCACACAGTGCCGTTAATTTCCGCCTCCTCCGACCAAACCCCTTAAAGGGAGAGTGACCAAAAAAAAGTTGGTCCCATTCGATAGAACAATAAAAGTAAAAGATTGGAATCGTCTACGCTCGCGTCTACGTGAAAGAGTGAGACCAAAAATTGCAAAGCAGTCAAACTGAGGGCCGGTTGCAAAAGTCTGCTTTGCAAGAATCCCACATGTTAAATCAATGGGCTAGCACTTTGGCTGTCGAAAGGAGGACTAGGAGGTTAGTTTTAGGATTATGTTAGAAGAGTAGTTTAAAACTATTATTAAACATAAAATGAAATGGAAGAACAATCTTTTATATGGATAGAACACAGCTACAGTTGTGTGTCTAATAAAATAGACCCAGGTAAGATAAAAAATATATATATTAAACTTATTATTTACCATGGTGAATATTAGTAGAAATTATGTTTAATTCAGAGAAAACGGCATGGTATTAGAAGATAAAACTTATCTACTAAAAAATATATACTTTTATATACATTTCAAGCAAAGATTTAAACTAAGAGTGAACTATATGTCACATTTAGGCAGTAAGAAGAAAAAATTAGAGATAAAAGGAAACTTGGCAATGAAAGTCAACAAACAGACAAGCAAATTGAAGATCTGCCCATTCCTAAAGTTGTAAAGGAGACATTTTGTTTTAAAACATTCAACGGAATTAATAAGAAATGCTTGTGAAGAAATGGGAAGCATAGATCTAAAATTTGTAAACGAAAATATGCGGGTGAGTTGATACTTTACTTGTTATTACTTAGACAATTAAATAATATTAGTTCTTTTGCACTTCTTAGGCTGTCATACAAGAAATAATGGCAAATTCAGAAAGCATATGTCTCTCGACAACCCTAATAGAAATTCTTGACGAATGTTTTGAAAAAAAGAAAGTAAATGATCTAGCAAGTATTGGCACGGCTATTGCAAGATTAGTAGTTAAGGATGACCAAGGGCGTATCCAGGATTTTATTTTAGGGGGGTTTTGAAGGAAAATTTTAAGGGGGGGGTGCGGACGGAAGTTTCACTGATTTTTATTAGGCTCCCCCTCCCAGTCATCAGCATTTCGGGGGGGGGGGGTTGAACCCCCAAATTCCCCCTTAAATACGCCCTTGAGGATGACGAATCTCTAAAGAAAGAGAAAAATGTCCTTCACCATATTGGGGGATACGCTGCCCGTAGAGTAATTTTAGAGCATGGCTGAGCTTCACGTAACTTCATTTAGAATTCCTTGGATTTAAAAAGTGTTGGTAATGAAGATTACGCTAGTTGGACCAAAGAAATCAGTAAGGGAGGTTTACTATATCTCAAACCAAAAGCGTTTAATCTAGTCAAACAAATTTATGAAATCGGGCAAACATTCTTCAAAAGTAAAAATAAGCGGCAAATATTTAAAGTTACTTTGGCAATGGTTAACTTAGAAAAGGATGAATCGATAAGAGATACCTTTTTAGAATTGTGGGGGGTAAACGAGAAAACTAAATCTGCATTTAAAATGGTATGCCGGATAATTTTAAATTGTTTGGGGAAGGGTTTAGTAAATAAAGTTCTAACGGAGTTCCAATTGGATACACGAGCCTCTTTAAAGAAAAATGCTTTAAGAAAAGAAATTAAAAATCAAAAAGGGTGGAAAAAATGTCAAGATCATAATGGAGAAAATAAGCCAAAAATACCGAGAGCTCGTAAAGTACCCAAGGGATTTTTAGGCTAAACAATAAAAACCTGTGATTACATTTTAGTTCAATTTTTTTATAAAACTACGAAATATTCTTTTGTGATATTAATTTATTCCTGCTTTCTAGTATATGATGGATTTGGTCAAAATGTTCCTATTGTTATTTTAAATTGGAAAAATAGTCATTTTGCATTAAAAAATTGGTTTTCATTATTTGTTAGTAATAAATTTATGTATTTTCTGACAAAAGTCTTCTTAAGACTTTAGTTTTCTTAGATTTAGAACTGACATTACCATTTATCGGAGTAGTGCAATGTTTACCAAGAATTTTAAGTTTTGGAATGTTTTGCTGATAATTCAAGACATTTGGATTGCCATTTGATCCACTTGCAGCCCTTTGCTTTCCGAAATAACGCTCTAAAGGGTCTTGATTGAAGCGTTCAGTAAAAACAAACTTGGCCCCTATATTTAGTAGGAACTGCGTTGCTTCGATAATAGAATTAACTGTAATTCTTAAGGCTTCTCGTGTTTCACGACTGATCAACATTCTGGACTTGTCAAATCATTTTTCTACCACCAAGGAATTGACCTCAGCCTCCCACTCTTCAAAATACCCTAAAAAGGTGTCATTTAACCATTTAAACCGCCAATCGTTTACTTTCCTATAAGGATCTTGAAAGCAATTCCTTTCATACTTTCCGGAAGTTAAGTTTCTAACATTGACAGCGTCAAAAAAGTTATTGCACATTTCTATAAATTTTATTGTTTCCCAGGCTTCTTCACCAACGAGAATTTTCATCGCAGCAGCTTCAGTCTTACTCAAAACTTGAGCAGTGTAGCAGACCTTCATTTTAGAAAATGACGACAAGTTTACGTGATCATATTTAACTATCGGGACAAGTTTCAATCCAGACTCTAACTCGCAGTCCTTTCGATGTTTCTTCGACATGTGCCCACAATAAATGTTTACCATTCTTTTTAAGTAACCTGCTACCCGAATCACGACTTGATTCTAGTCCATTTCTCAAAGTTTTCAAAAGTTGCGGAGGATCAGAGATGAAGTAAATGTAGTCGCCTTCCGTGTACAAGTTTTTGGTTTTGTGCCCAGTTTCAGAAGGGTTATCATCAGTATCGCAACACATTTTACTTAACTTTTGGTTGATTGCGGCCTTGTCACAAACCAAGCTTAGTACTTTAAACCCACCAAGTTGGAGATTTTCGATCGCTACCCAAAGCAGACTATACAGTTCGTCTGCTTTAATTTTGTCGCATGGAAAGTAACAAAAAGGATATTTGAAGCTACCAGTTAAGCTTCTCACCATAAATTGCATTACAAGCGTGGCTAAGTGTGCTGTTTTTTCAGTTTTAATGACGTCATCTTTGAGTTTTTTTATCTTATTCTCACTATCATTCGAATTAGTTAATCCAACTATTTCACCTGTGCTATCTTTATATACAAGATCTTGCTTGATGCTCATTACATCGAGCATTATCGACACATATTTTTGGTGATCTTCAAGAGTTTCATATTTTATAGCAACTCTTATCTCTTGAATAATCCCTTTTTACCACTCCGAAGGGACTTTGTACCCTAGGAGGGGTTATACAACCACCGTGTCTGTCTGTCAGGCCTGCGAACGCGTTCGCATTTTCGGGGCCATGCGTAATCACTGCGTACACAGTTTCTTAGAATCAGGGAAAAGGGCCCTCTTTTTGTCATAGGGTGAAGTATAATTTTTTAATCGGCTGGGATTCGAACACGAGCCCTCTTGAACGACAGGTGAGCGTTCTACCGCAGAACCACGGATACAGTTACGCTTCACTGAAAATTAAAAACTCTTCCGAGGAGAGGAATATTTTGGCTTTCCAACTTGTTTAAAGATCTTTAGAATAGTTGTACAATGTTCTTCGAGCTGGGAGTGTAAATACTTCTCTTAATGATTCGTATGCACTAGCCGATTTACTTTTAATGTACATACACCAGTGGATAATTGAGGGGTGCCATTTTTTTGGTCTACTACTTTTAGACCTTGCTATGCGAAGTTGCTCTTGAAGAAAGAATCTTTGGACCTTTTCCGGTGTTTCGAAAGGGTTGTCTGAAATAATTTGCCCCATCTCTTTACTCTCTTCTGCACTTAATTCTTTGCCATTTGTCTTGATTGTGGAGTTATTTTTCTTTAGCAATGCCTTGTTTTTACGGAGGAGAGCTCGGTTTTTTGAAATTAATTCTGTTTGTCTCATTCTCATTTGCTTCTGATCCAAGTTACGAAGTGTGGTATTTCTGGGGAAGACCACGTTAGCTTTTCTGCGTTTAATGCGTTTCAATAATTGTCTTCGTAGCAAGTAACATTTTGGCAGCGGTGTAGGAACCGGGGGGGGGCAGGGGGGCATTGCCCCCCCTTGGAATTTTGCCTGGGGGGCAACCCATGTAAATGCCCCCCCCTGGAAATTGCTTTTATTCATACCATAGTCCATCGGGCGGGGACGTCGTACCTTGGTCAAAATCCAAAAATATACATAATATCATTTAGTATTTTAGTAGCCTACTAAGTCTACTTACTTTTCGTAAAATTATTTCAAAACATAACCTAGACAATGTGGGAGTTTTAAGTCTTTTTTCTAAAGTAGTATTAGATTAGTTTCGTGATATACTTTTTCATATGTGTCGGGTACCCGGTTTTACTACTAATATCAACACTATTATGTAAAAAAACGGTTTTATGTATAAGATTTGCTATTTGTGCGATAATGTTTCCCGCTTCAATGAGGTGCCAAATTATCGCACAAATAACCTCAACTTCGCTTAGCAATACAGGTTGCCAATCCCTTTAAATCGGCCAGTTTTAATTAATTGGAGTCGTGAATAGGGTTTAGCGTCGGTACACCAGCGCCACCGCAACATCGCACTGTTCTCGTAATATTGTTAAATAAAACAGGCGCTCTAGAGTCCTGTCTCTCCATAGACAGTATATATCCCTTAGGGATTTATACTGTCTATGGTCTCTCCTCTGCACCTTGGGAAATACCAAAATTGCGTGTTTTGCACGACCTTTATCTTGCAAGCTACGATTTCTTCAGTTGGTTTGGCGCCACGGCTTTGCCCAGGTAGTTAAATAGTAAATATATTTTGAATTATTTGACAGTGTTTGTAGGCCTATTAATTTTATTCGGAATAAAAGTTTACGCAATCAGGTAAGATGTTAAAGAATAATCTAAGATCTTTTAAAAATTTATCACTGAGGCTTCTAACTTTCTATGATTCCTTTATTTAAAAAACTTAATTTTTAAAATGTTGATATCTAAATGATCACTCAATTAGGTCTGATGTTGAAAATTTATATCTTAGAAAGTTATCACTACTGAGCCTTCTAATTTTTTATGAATACACGTTATTTTTGTTACACTAGGCTTAACAAAAAATATATCTGATTATCTTTAGATCAGATGTTTAAAATTTATTAAACAGTTATGACTGAGGTTTCTAGCTTTCTACGACTACATGTTTTGTTATACGAAACTTAATAAAATATATTTTACACAAAAGTGAACTTAAATATTTAAACAATAAGTGAAAGATTTTGTAAATTTAAAGTTAAAATCTTAGGTACTGTTAATAGGTTAGAGACTAGAGTACGGGAAAATTCATCATTCATAATTGTTGAGATAACGTAGGACTCGAGTTCGCGTTGAGAGAGAAGTTTAGACTAAGGCCAACAAGGGAGTATGTATTGTTTTTGAATTTTAAATATTTTATGTTTTTAGTTAGTGTCTGTAAGCGAGTCTGTAAGGGATTTGATTTTGCTTTACAGGATGGAAAGAGGTTTGGGCTAGCGGGAGAGGGATCGAATATAAATGAGGGGTAATCGGGCGGAAGAAAAAATTACTTTTAATTTAGCGAAAATATTATCGAATTTTCCACGGTTTTAACGCATTTGACCATAATTATCCACATCTGATTTGAGTTAAGTTCGCACCGCTTTTTTGTAGTCCTGAATAAAACAAAGGACATCGCACTTCTTCTATGGGATTTGGCTTTCGACCGATTTGTTTCAAATTGAAACATGTTGTTGGGCTTGATCAAAGGAGCAAAATTGTCCATTGCCATTTTTTCCTAGCTCCTATAGTTTGGCCAGTAGCAGCGGTCAAAAGTGGACGAAACTTAGTGTAGTCTATTTGTTAAAAGAAGTCTCGGCCCATCGCTTGGCGCTCTATGTTTGCGCGTCGCTAGTCCGGTTTCACTATCAATAGAGGTTTCTTGCCGAAATTCCGGGTGCTTCGTCGTATTTGGTTTCGTTCTGTTCGTACTACTTTCTGATCGCACGATGAACGAACTCAGTAGATAAATAGATATTAGTTAAGTATTGAGTCTTAACTGTCGTGTGACCGTGACTTTAACCGAGTATGTGCTGTATCGATAAATAAGTGTTTGATCTGTTGTTGAGTGACTGTTTCTTACCTATGAGCGAGTGTTGAATGTGGGATTCAACGAAACGGTTAATCATATATATTCTGATTTCTTTAGAAAAGAAATAATGAAAAAGAGGTGTAAAATCTTGGCAAGAAAACTCTATTGATAGTGAGCCCGGACTAGCGACGCGCGAGCGTAGAGCGCTAACCGATGGGCCGTGACTCCTTTTAACAAATAGACTATACTAAGTTTTGTCCACTTTTGACCGCTGATACTGGACAAACTATAAGAGCTAGGGAAAAATGGCAAGAGACAATTTTGCTCCTTTGATCAAGCTTAGCAACATGTTTCATTTTGAAAAATATCTGTCGAAAGCCAAATCCCGTAGAAGAAGTGCGATGTCCTTTGTTTTATCTAGAATCCAAATATTGCGATTCGGTCTAGCATTTATATTCTGATTTTGAATAAAAACGTTTTATTTAATTATCATGTATTTGGATTCAATGGATTCTTTTTTTTTTCAGTGAGAAACTGAGAATAGTAAAATTTTATTTCTTTTAATTACCTAAAATTTACAAAACTTTGATCCCCCGTAGAAATACTCACCCAAAAAGAGAAACAATAACAAAAAAAATTATATCTGGAGGGTTCTTGTCTTTGAAAAAAAATTGCCTTTTTTTCAACACTGGGGGAAGACTTGGAGTTTTATCGGTTTGCCCCCCCCCCCTGAAATAAAGACCTTCCTACGCCCCTGCATTTTGGACACGAGCCTCTTGATTTACCCATCAGAAATAAACAGTTGTTTGAACGCAAGCTGATTGATTGGTGGGAATAATGAGCTCTACGATGTGTAGTGTGGAAATATGGTTGAAATAATGGACCGCTTAGGCCACAGCATACACCCCATTTCGAATCTAACTGCTTCAGTAAATCTTCCAGTACTTTAAAACTTGGTATGGTTTTACAATTGGTAAAGTGAAGTACATGGGATGAATCTAATTTCTTGTCAAAAACAAATATGTTATAGTCTTAGCTTTCAGAAATTTCAAGTCTTAAATTAAGGTATTTAGATGACGTTTGCTCAATATTAGTTTATCAGGCTCAATTGTAATAGACCACGCAAATTGCTTGGTGTGTTCTTGATAATCCAAAACTTTAACTTTTAGATCCTTGAAATTAAGGGGCAATGTCTTGATATCATGTGTTGAATTTCAATCTGTTAGAGACTAAAAGACGCGCGCTTTTTTAAATGTATATGTATGCCGGAATCGTGACATAGATACCGCCACGGTCTCGGTCAAAGGAACCTCTATGTTTATATAGATAGGCGGGGGCTCGATGAGTCAAAACTGAAAGTAAAACTTTGTCTCTCCTCTCTGTTAGAAAGTATATCTCGTTTCAGTCTTTGTTGTAAATAAAAGCATTCTGTTATATCGTAACTCGCTCTTTCAAACTTTTATTTAACTCATGTAGTTTTCTAACAGGTTATGGGCTTGCAACGTTTTCACTAGCGCAAATTAAGTCGGAGATTAAGTAAGCGGCGACATTACTTAATAATTAGTGCAGTGGCGTAGCGTGTATTTCTTCCGCCCGGGGCAAACCCTAAATTTTCCGCCCCCTATTTTCGCAACTAAGCAAAAAATCGGTGAAAATTCTGTGGTACTTTGTTGCTCTGTTGATTGTAAAAGGATTCAAGTTGTTTAAAAATTAAAATTTTACTCTGCGTATTTTTGCAACGCGAACTCTCTAATGCAATGGTCAATATTAATTTGTACCTCTTGTTCGATTGCCAAGATACCCAGATTTGTTAATCTCAACGTGCACATTGTAGGCCTTCAATAATTTCTTATCACTTTTTCGGTCCACGATCTCGGCCAGCCGCGTTCGTTTCAATTTCCCAGGCCGCTGGCCGCCCCCTACATCTAAGCCGCCCGGGGCCATGGCCCCCTTTGCCCCTCCCACGCTACGCCACTGAATTAGTGCTACAGAAGAAGGAAATCGTCACAAACGTGAGCGACATAAAGTTTGAATTTTTGGTAAAGAATAATGGCGGCTACTAATAACGAATACAGAATCACCAGACTATCGGCTGACAAAGGAAATTATCATTCCTGGTCAGTAAGGACTAAAGCGGCGTTGATCAGCAAAGGAATTTGGGAAGCCATAGACCCAGGATTTGGACCCGCAATGACAGACGCAGAAAGGAAAGTAAACGAAAAAGCTCTTTCCTTCTTATACCTTGTAGTCGAAGACAATTATTTAGACGATATTGGCAGTCACGTTAGGGCTAAAGAAGCATGGCTAACGCTCGAAGATATGCATACGAAGTATGGATTGCTGCACGTTTTGCAATTGTTGCGCGATATTTTCAATATCAGTAAGGGAAATGAAGAAAGAATACAAGTTTATTTGGGAAGAATCATGGATCTACACAGAAAGTTAACAGCGTGTGGCTATGGGTTTTCGGACAAAGAAGTTGCTTTGATCATGCTTATGGGCTTACCACCGCCCTATGAAAGTCTTATTCTGACGTTGGAACATGATATAAATAACATCACTACGCAAATTGTCAAGTCACGTCTCGCAGTCGAAGAAAAGAGGCAAGATAGAAAAGAAGAAAGTCACAACGACACTGGAGAGTCAGGCACTAATAAGGCCTTTATCATGCGCGGAGAGTCAGGCACTAATAAGGCCTTTATCATGCGCGGAGAGTCAGGCACTAATAAGGCCTTTATCATGCGCGGAGAGTCAGGCACTAATAAGGCCTTTATCATGCGCGGAGAGTCAGGCACTAATAAGGCCTTTATCATGCGCGGAGAGTCAGGCACTAATAAGGCCTTTATCATGCGCGGAGAGTCAGGCACTAATAAGGCCTTTATCATGCGCGGAGAGTCAGGCACTAATAAGGCCTTTATCATGCGCGGAGAGTCAGGCACTAATAAGGCCTTTATCATGCGCGGAGAGTCAGGCACTAATAAGGCCTTTATCATGCGCGGAGAGTCAGGCACTAATAAGGCCTTTATCATGCGCGGAGAGTCAGGCACTAATAAGGCCTTTATCATGCGCGGAGAGTCAGGCACTAATAAGGCCTTTATCATGCGCGGAGAGTCAGGCACTAATAAGGCCTTTATCATGCGCGGAGAGTCAGGCACTAATAAGGCCTTTATCATGCGCGGAGAGTCAGGCACTAATAAGGCCTTTATCATGCGCGGAGAGTCAGGCACTAATAAGGCCTTTATCATGCGCGGAGAGTCAGGCACTAATAAGGCCTTTATCATGCGCGGAGAGTCAGGCACTAATAAGGCCTTTATCATGCGCGGAGAGTCAGGCACTAATAAGGCCTTTATCATGCGCGGAGAGTCAGGCACTAATAAGGCCTTTATCATGCGCGGAGAGTCAGGCACTAATAAGGCCTTTATCATGCGCGGAGAGTCAGGCACTAATAAGGCCTTTATCATGCGCGGAGAGTCAGGCACTAATAAGGCCTTTATCATGCGCGGAGAGTCAGGCACTAATAAGGCCTTTATCATGCGCGGAGAGTCAGGCACTAATAAGGCCTTTATCATGCGCGGAGAGTCAGGCACTAATAAGGCCTTTATCATGCGCGGAGAGTCAGGCACTAATAAGGCCTTTATCATGCGCGGAGAGTCAGGCACTAATAAGGCCTTTATCATGCGCGGAGAGTCAGGCACTAATAAGGCCTTTATCATGCGCGGAGAGTCAGGCACTAATAAGGCCTTTATCATGCGCGGAGAGTCAGGCACTAATAAGGCCTTTATCATGCGCGGAGAGTCAGGCACTAATAAGGCCTTTATCATGCGCGGAGAGTCAGGCACTAATAAGGCCTTTATCATGCGCGGAGAGTCAGGCACTAATAAGGCCTTTATCATGCGCGGAGAGTCAGGCACTAATAAGGCCTTTATCATGCGCGGAGAGTCAGGCACTAATAAGGCCTTTATCATGCGCGGAGAGTCAGGCACTAATAAGGCCTTTATCATGCGCTGAGAGTCAGGCACTAATAAGGCCTTTATCATGCGCGGAGAGTCAGGCACTAATAAGGCCTTTATCATGCGCGGAGAGTCAGGCACTAATAAGGCCTTTATCACGCGCAACTACAATAAAGAAGGCGCAACGTTCAAGAAGAAACCGCAGAAGCAAAACATTACGAAGAGGACTGGTCAAGCCGAGATCAGATATGTTAAATGCTACTGTTGCGGAGTATTCGGCCATATAGCGAGGGAGTGTCCCGACGTAGAGAAAGAGAAAGGTCAGAAAAACGTAGCTAAGAAGGCGACTATTCCAGAAAACCATAAAGCACTATGCTCGGGTAATCGTAAAGTAGACGACGCTAACGAAAACACGTGGTTTCTCGATAGTGGAGCTACAGACCACATGTCATCGCGGAAGGCGAAGATGACCCATTTTATCGAGTTCAAGTCTAGCGTAGAAGTTGCTAACAAAGACTCAATAAAGGTAGAAGGAAAAGGTGATATGGAATTCACACCAAAATCTGCGACGGATAAATGTATTATCAAGCTAGAAGGGGTTTTATACGTACCTGAATTAGACGGAAACCTAATGTCCGTTGGTCGCATAGAAGAGATGGGCTATTCCATCGAATTTAAAGACGGATTGGCCACCATAAATTAGAAAGACGAAATTATTTTAACAGCGACAAGAATGGGCCGACTCTACAAAATAGAAGAAGATATTGTACCACCTCTGGCAAAACTGGTCAAAACATCTGACAAAGAAAAGTGGCATAAGAGATTAGGCCACGTCAACGACGGCGCCTTAAAAATAATTTTGAAGGAAGAGGTTCAAGGCAAACAAGAAGAAACCACACCCTGCAAGACGTGCATGCTGGGGAAATTAAGGAGGAAACCATTTCCAAAGGGACAGGCAACCAGAGCAAAACGGCCCTTGGAACTGGTGCACTCCGATGTCGTTGGTAAAATAAATCCACAATCAAAGGGAGGCGCGAAGTACGTCGTAACTTTCGTTGATGATTTTCTTTGTTAAATTCCAAGAATACAAAGAGCGTTCGGAGAATGAGCTCGGATTGAAGATAGGAACCTTGAGAACTGACAACGGTGAATACGTCAGTAACCATTTCGACGAATATCTGGCGAAAAACGGGATCACACGTCAACTAACGATACCTGGTACACCTCAACAGAACGGAGTTGCGGAGAGGATGAACCAAACCCTCATGGACATGACGCGTTGTCTGTTAATAGAATCCGGACTTCCGAAGTACTTTTGGGCAGACGCGATGAACACCGCGTGTTACCTCAGAAATCGGTGCCCTTCAAAATCAGTCGAAAACGGTATTCCTGAAGAACTATGGTTAGGTAAACCAGTGACACTCAAACACTTAAGAACCTTTGGATGCAGAGTGTGGGCAGTACGAAGCCAACTAGACAAACGAAGTAAACTAGATCCTTGTTGCACTTTGGGAGAGCTAATGTGTAGAGGTTTAATCCTAACTATCGGACTGAAACAATAGCTAGGAGTGGTGACTATGGTTATTGGTCCTGATTATGATAATTGGTCTTGATTTATGGTAAGTGGTCTTGGAAAAAAGAAATACTTTCAAATTTAACAAATATTTATTTTAACTTAACGAAAGTTCCTGCTCTGGCAGGGGTGTGGATGGGTTCGCGGGTCTTTTCGATCTGTTCGTAATTGATTCTAGAGAAGCGACGATGACTTCGCCCGTTCCCCCTACAACATGCCAAGGTGACCCCCCCTCGCACGGCCACTCCCGACGCGGCATCTCAAAGGCGTCGAAGGTCACGAGATAAGATCCTCGAAGACTTCGAGGATGCTGTCGCCAAGCCGAACAATGGAGAAGTTCACCCTATTTCGCAAATTGGCCTTTTTCGGAGAAACGTCAATCGTCACTTCCCAGTGCCCCAAGTTTATGGTCCATTCATCACTGGGTCATACAGCTTGACACGCGAATGTTTAAAGCAATTCAACGGTTCAGGCTGTATGGCAATGGAAAGTCATAAAAGAGGGAATGGTTCGGTTATTTTTGGAAATTTGGCGGGAATACAATTTCAAATAATATATAAGAAAATAATACAATAAATTACAATTAAGGTTTTAGAGTTACGTATTCTTTAAGATTATATTTTAATTAAGGTTAGATTTAACTAATTGGTTTAAACGCGTAATTATCAGATTCACTTTTTTAACAATCCTAAAGGAGAAGAGACCGTTTTCATCGGGTATCCGAACGGGTTGAAAGGATATAAACTCTGGAATTTTCAAACTGATAAAGTATTCGTAAGCAGAGACGTCGTGTTTGACGAATATTTTTACCCTCTCAAACGAAAAGAAGCGACAAACTTCAAACAAGATGAACATTATGACGAAGAAATACTATTTGGAGAAGAAATACTGGATGACGAAAAGAGTGAAGCCACATCAATGAATCAATACGACGAAACTGATGCGAAAGAAGAAACAACCGCTGAAAAGCAGGGGAAGCAATCGACGCCGACAGAAGACATTGTGATTCATTCGGTAGCGCGAAACACCATTACTGAACCAAATCCAAAAAAAAAGAAGATAAAACAAAAAGAACAGATTATCAACGATGAACCACCAAGGAGATCAGAAAGGATAGCCGCGCGAGAGAAGAAATGCTATTCGGCAAACCATACTCAAAGCTTAGATCCAGATCCTATTACCATTACACAGGCGATGTCAGGGAAAGATGCTAAAAACTGGAAAGAAGCGGTTCAGGTAGAGCTTGGTCATCTGAAAAATAACAATACGTGGGAATTAGTAACACGACCAGCTAACAGGAAAGTCATTGGTTCTAAATGGCTTTTTACGAAGAAATACAATAACGACGGGACTCTGGAGCGGTACAAAGCGAGGCTTGTCGCAAAAGGGTTTTCGCAAATTCCCGGTATGGACTATATCGATACCTACTCACCCGTTATTAAGATGAAATCGTTAAGAATACTGTTGGCTCTCGCGGCAAAATGGAAATGGCAAGTTAGACAATTAGACGTAACGACGGCGTACCTGAATGGAACTCTCAAAGAAGAAATATATATGGAACAACCCGAAATGTATTCCGCAAAGGGAGAAGAAGACTGTGCTTGCAAGTTGTCCAAAGCTATATATGGATTAAAACAAGCTGGGCGAGAGTGGGATAGTTGTCTAGACAAGTTTCTCAAACAGTCAAATTTAACGAGATCGAAAGCTGATCCTTGTGTTTACTACAATCTGGACGAAGGAATAATCATGGGCGTTTACGTCGATGATACACCCATGATCGTTAAAAACGATGAAATTGGAGATCGTTTTATACGAAAAATGAAAGAGGTCTTCGAGATACGCGACTTGGGAGAAGCAGATCATCTGCTTTCTATTCGTATCCAAAGAGAAGAAGACGGATCAATATCAAAAGATCAAACTAAATACGCCGAGGAAATTTTGTCCACTTTTGGAATGGTCGATTCACGAGGCTTAACAACGCCATTAGATCCACGAGTTAAGTTAGGCAAAGTGTCAGACGAAAACTGGGCAGAAGAAGAACCCAAAAGTAAACATATTCCGTATCGCCAAGCTGTGGGAAGTATATTGTACCTAGCAGCACTTACGAGACCTGATCTAGCGTACGCGGCTACGTACTTAAGCCAATTTAACGAAAGACCAACGGAAGAACATTGGAAAAGCGTTAAACACGTGCTGCGTTACATCAAAAAGACCAAATACTACAAGTTAACTTTCGAAGGTGGTGAAGGAGGATTATCAGCTTATTCAGACGCAGATTGGGCTAGGGATAAAGTAGACAGAAAATCATTCAGTGGCTACATATTCACACTAGGCGGCACCGCCGTATCATGGCGAAGTAGGAAGCAGAAAACCACAGCTCTCTCAACGGTAGAAGCCGAGTATATGGCTATGTGTGAAGCGGCCAAGGAAGCGATTTGGTTTGAAAACCCTTCTCTCAGAAATAACCGACGGAACGCTATTCGAAGAACCCTTGCGAATCAACGTTGACAATCAAGGCGCTATGTGTCTGGCCAAAAACCAGATAGCTTCCGACAGAAGCAAGCACATAGATTTAAGATATTTCTTCCTACGGGAAATGGTAGACGAGGGGAAGATCGCCTTCGAATATGTACCGACGGAAAGTAATTTAGCCGACATGTTGACGAAACCATTAGGAGCAGTTCACGTGAAAGAACACAGTGAACAACTGGGGTTACACGATCTAGACACGAAACCGTCAAGGGGAAGTGTTAGAGACTAAAAGACGCGCGCTTTTTTAAATGTATATGTATGCCGGAATCGTGACATAGATACCGCCACGGTCTCGGTCAAAGGAACCTCTATGTTTATATAGATAGGCGGGGGCTCGATGAGTCAAAACTGAAAGTAAAACTTTGTATCTCCTCTCTGTTAGAAAGTGTATCTCGTTTCAGTCTTTGTTATAAATAAAAGCATTCTGTTATATCGTAACTCGCTCTTTCAAACTTTTATTTAACTCATGTAGTTTTCTAACACAATCATCTTGAGAAGTTGAATCATCTTTAGAGGTAGCTTGAGAAACGTCTTGAGAGGTTGTAGAAACGTCTTGAGAGGTTATTGAAACGTCTTGAGAGGTTATTGAAACGTCTTGAGAGGTTATTGAAACGTCTTGAGAGGTTATCGAAATGTCTTGAGAGGTTATCGAAATGTCTTGAGAGGTTATCGAAATGTCTTGAGAGGTTATCGAAATGTCTTGAGAGGTTATCGAAATGTCTTGAGAGTTTACGTTATCAGAAAGTATCTAAAAAGTGTTTAAATTTAAATAAATAATATAAGAAACCAACAAAAAAATTAGGATTAACAATATTTACCATTAAACATTCGTCTGTATTTTTATCTAATGACGTATTAGCTTCTAAGTTAACAGCACTGTCTGACAAGTTTGGCATATTTCCGATAACTAAGCAATCCTAAAAAAATATGAAGAAAATGTTAAATAAATAATTCCACTAGCAAAGCATAATATCTTACGTTAAAATCCATTTCATTAATTGGAACACAAAGCCTCGATTCTCTAGAATAATTTTTATTATTCAATTTGTTAACTGTAAGTTGATGTAGAGGTCCGCGATCAGGTTCCAATACAACTGGTTAAGGTAGTGGCAATGGAATCGATTTTCTTTTGTGGGTCCATTTTTACCAACGAAGTGTAGGTTACAAACTCCTACCCGTTATTGTTTCTCGATTAATGATAGAAACCCACTTTTGGCACACATCTAAGTTAACATCTTTCCTTCCTGGCTTTGGCCCAGGATAAAACTTTATACTCTTATGATATCTCGAGTCACTTTTACACTTCTTAAAACAACAATATTTAACCATTTTGCAATAAAAGTAGGTTTCATTACGCGATGATTACAAGCTAATTTAATTCAATTAATCATTATCCGAGACAACGTTCGATAAACGGTAAACCTACTCCGCGCTAAGCCTCGCCATCGATAGTTTAAAAAAGCAGACAAATTTTGAAAAACTAGATTCTAAAATAGGAGTCGCTAAAAGCCTAAGAATCAGTGGTAACCATCAGCGCCTCTGGCGGATTTTCGTGCTACACATTGGACGATCGGCCCGTGATAGGGGTATCGTATTTGTCTCTCCAGATTTACTTTCTTTCTCCATGGTCCATCAATGCTATCTAGAGGCGCATTTATCAGCAATTAATTTTAATTTGTTTCACCTGTATTTGTAATTGAGCTGATAATTATTAATGAACCACAAAATATTAATTTCATTATGAATATTATTATTTAAATTTACGAGTTTATTTAACGTGAATTAATGAAATTACGCGTTAAATCAAAACTACTTAATTATTTAATTAATTTTATCTGTTCTTAATTTTTCTATTTTTATGCTATTATTTTCTTAATTTTTATTTCCATTATTTTCGATGTATTCTGATGTTATTATTTTTTGATGAATTATTTCTACAGTCACAGCCAATTACTGCGAAAAAGCTGATCTATGTTGGCCGCGCTAAAGTCCTTTTAAAATATCTGGTAGCCCAGTTTGTAGCTTCTTTTAGACGACGCCATTACTCTATAGTTTGGACACGACCAACTTTGATTTCGCGCTTCCGCGCTATAGCGGCTATAACAATATTTTCAAATCCCATGTAAATAAGCGAAAGAAAATAGTCCCGCTAGGGGCGCTACGTCTCCTCACAAAATATGTAAATTTTATTACAGGTAAAGGTGGGGAATTCGAATTAAATCCGAGAAAAACGTTTTCGGCCGTAATAACATAATTTTTTCGGAAAAAACACGTTGGCATAAATGAAAATAACATGTTTTAGAGTTATGTTCGGGTAAAATTGCCAGAAAAACTAAACTAATTAAGAGAAATGTGTTTTTTAGTCAAAGAGGGGAGACGCGTTATTGATTCAAGGCGCCATTTTTGAAAGCATTATTTGAAAATCGGGCTTAGAAACGTCTCGGTAATTTTTGATTTAGTCTTGTTATTATTGATAAAACTTATTTAAATTTGAAACCATGCCGTCTTGTTGCGTACCGTCTTGTACCTCAAATACAAGACATAGAAAAGATTTGTCTTTTCATGAGTTCCCAAGCAATGAAAATCTTCGGTTATTATGGTCAAAAACATTAAACGAAAAGATATTCAAATGAGTTAAAATGGCTAAGATGTAGTATGTAGTCTACATTTCCAGGAAGACGATTATATTTCAGGTTTGTATCTTTATTTAAAAAAATATTTATCAGTCATAACATTCTTTCAGTATTTTCCTGAGTATCCTAGCTATATGCAGCCTAAACCTACAAAGAAAAAAAATTAGAACGTGAACCTACTAGTGAATTTGCATGTGTCCTTTCGTGTAATTCTACTACACATGGTGAAAGTGCTAGTGCAAGTTCGTCAGGAAAAGATATTTCTGAGGTGGCTGAAATTGTAGAAATAAAAAAACTCCAAGTCACCATAAATAACTTGCCATCAAAACTTTGGCGTCAAAACCAAAAATTACAGCAGCAACAAAAAATAGTTGACTCATTAAGAGAGAGCTCATTAGAATTTAAACAAAAGCCTTAGCTGAAATAATTGAAGATGCTGCTGAGCCAGAAAACCAAGAAGCCTTGTTCTTGTTACATTTAGTAAGCAATTACAAAAGTAAACGTCCCACATGGCCAACAAACACTGTACGGCTATGTACAATCTGGAACTTTGCGTCTCCTAAAGGTTACCAATTTTCAAGGAAAAATGGTTTCCTCAAGCTCCCATCAAAGATGACACTGAAGAGATAATCAAAGAAAGGCTCAGGTCTGATGCCAACAAGTTGAATCCACACGAAACCTTTGTGTCATTGATAATTGACGAGATGTCCTTTAAACCAAAAATTAATTTATGATAAGAAATTAGACTGTTTTCGGAATAAAAGATAGTACAAAACATATAGAGAACATACATACTATTGATTGCTCCACTGAGGAAATGTATGCACCAACGCACACCGTAGTTTCAAATCAACTATTGTGCTTCTTAAACCAAGATAGAGGAAATATTAAATATCGAAGTCGTCCATTCGTTTTAATTGTACCAAGAATAGTCACCTTTGTGCAAAGCGCCTACCCAAACATTTGCGGGTCTCAAGGTGTGTACGATGAACTTGAGAAATGCATTTTGCCGAAGCTTGAGCTCTGTCCACTATTTCATAGTTGTGAACCAGAACATGCCAAATTAATTGCAGGAATAGTCTGTGAGAAAATAGTCCCGCCAGTTATTGACAACATAACGCGCACAATTTCTGCTAAGCATGAAAAAGTAAAAGAGCTTGTATATAAGCCAATATCTAGAAAAGTATACAAACTTCAGTAACATTTCCTATGTTATTCAAAGATTCACTTTTTAACTATACTAAAAATATATCTTTTTAATATCAAGAATTATTATCAACAACTTTATTTTAAAGATGTAGGTAAATAATTACCTAATTTAACATGTTTTAATTTTTGGTTTTATAAAAAATACTAGTCATAATCATGGGCCAAGTATTACTTGGCCCATGTCATAATTACGCATTACCGTGATAAGGTATTGAGGATCATTGGTTGACCACATCATTCTGCCGGAGCAGAGCCGTAGATACCCATTTTCTTTTATTGTCGTAGAATATAAATAGAGTATTAAAAATTTTTCAAAGCTAAATTATAATATAAATATAACTAAAATATTAATTTATTCTTTCGTTAATAAAATAAATAAAAAACGTGGAAAAAACGACTTTTTCTTTGAAGAATAACAGCTGATTGCAGTGGAAGGTGGCAACAAAAAGAGATTGGATGCCTCCAACTTTGCCATAAAGGACCTCTTATAGGCAGACTTAAACTGAGCTTCTGTGGGGATATTGTTATAGCCTCCCTGCTGTCGATAAACACTAAATGTATAAGTTCCAAGTGATCTTGAGATAACTTGAAGGTAGGGAGATATCTGTATAAAGTGAAATTCTTAAAGTTTGATTCTTACAACTCAACTTTAAACCTAATCAGTACTTCAATGATCCTTCAGGCGTAACTAGAGTATCTACCAGATGTAGAATACCAGTGATGAAAACTGCAAAACCCAGAGGTCCAGTTTTTCAAGTAGATTCTGAAATCAAGTTTCCTTCGTAATCACCTAAATTTAACATAAAATCTTTCATTTTCAATAGCCTTGTCCTTGCTCTCTCTTTGTTAAAGCTATTGATTGGAGCCATGTACCCTTAAGCGTATGGATTTCGTTAATCTAAGCCTACACGCTAGGCCTAATTTTATCATTTTAAACGCGTACTAATGATAAAGTTCATTACCAATAAATTGCTAAACTCGTATTTCATTTCATAATAAAATACCAGCTAGAATTAAACGGTCTTAACTAATTTTGAAAATTAATAAAGATATTATGAAAAAGAAAAAAAGTCAATTGAAATGAAAATAATTTTATTTTATTAAAACTGCAATCTGTAAATTGTCATAACATAAATTTGATTTTTTTGTGTTTGTTTTTTCTACGGGAAGTCTTCTGCTTCCCCTTGACGTAGATGGTGCATTCAAAAAATATTTCTGCAAGTAGGGCAGCCGAGATTTCGGTGACTGGGATCTGAATAGGTGGGGTTACGACGGCTGGAATCTCGACGACTAGACCCTGGACAGGTATGGCTTCAGCGTCTAGAATCTCAATGACTGGAGCCTGGGCGTGTGGTGCTGGGGTGTGGGCGGCTGCTACTAGAGCCTGGGCGGGTGGTGCTGTGGGAGGGCGGATGGTACTGGAGCCTGGGCTGGTTGTGCTGAGGCCTGGACGACTGGTGCTAGGGCCTGGACGACTGGTGCTGGGACCTGGGCGATTGGTGCTGGGACCTGGGCGATTGGTGCTGGGGCGTCTCCCCAGAACAGATTGAAAATTTCTTCGACTTCCTCCTCCTCTTCCTCGGTTACACCCACAGTACGCTCTTCAATCTATCAAATGTATTAATTTCGCTGAAAACACTTATTGAGTTTGGAATTTGCTTAATTTAAACGCCCACTTAATGTAAAAATCAGTTTAAAAATATTGATTAGAGAGCGGTAACAGATTAAAATAAAGATTTAATATTTTAGAACTGGACCTACCTTAACGTATTTATGAGTTTGAGGTCCCATTCGTTTATAAACCCTGGGAATACTAACATGAGCAGCCAAATGAACATCTATATGTTTTTTTTACATGGTGTGACTCCATGGATCTGCGGAACCAATTCTTATATTTCTTAACAACGATTTCCAGCATGCGAAAAGAAATTCTACCATCGCGTACTTTAAACCTCAACACGTGTTTGGTTACAGACATATCGACTTCGTTTTCCATGGTTGATACTTCTTCTTCTAGCTTAGACGACAGAGAGAGAGAGGTAGAAACTTCTTTTAACTTAATTAATCGAAGAGAGAAAGAGAGAGAGAGATAATTGATAATTTTCATATGGGTTTATAGGCTTTTATACCAAAACTTGGTGTACTTGAGATGGAAGGATTTCCCAAGTTGTTAAATATGAAGTGGAGATGTTTTTGGTTATATTTTTTATATATAATTTAATTATTTTATCGAACTACTTATAAAACTAATAATTTTTGATATGTGAAATTGGTATTGAGATGATTGGAAACTTTTTAAATAGATTTCTCAAGTTATGAAATGTGTTTATGAATTAGTATAAAAACCGACACTGCCCTCCAAATTTATTCATTCTTCTAGTCTCTCTAGAAACGTAAAAACAAAACTTCAATAGTTTTCAAGAAACAAACTTGGTAAATATACTTTTATCTCTCTTTTTTCTTGGTAGTATAATTTATCGTATAATTAAAAATTAATTCCATGAATTTAAATTTGCTTTAATTTATGTAAAATTTGCCTTTTTTTCTATCGTTATCTGTTTCCTACTATTCGACAAGTAGTCCGAATTGTTTACTACAATGGCTGAAACCTTTACTGTAAATCGTACATTTAAAAACGGTATGTAATCAGACATATCTAGTGATTTTTTTGTTTTTTAAAAAAACAATTAATTTATATATATATATATATATATTTGTTTGAAGTATCTAGGACTTTTTGTTCTCCTTCAAGACTGAAAGTGACTATATCAATTTTCAACAAAGTTGTACATCTCTAACGGACTCCAAAGTACTATCCTTTCCTTAAAAACGTGGAAGGTCCTCTCAATGAAGTGGCCGTCGGTCATTGCTAGTCTATGTTCTTCAACTGCGAAAAAGATTGCTCTTCCGGTTCCTGTCGTAGAACCATATTCAGACTGTACTTTTGATCACAATTTTGAAGTTTCTTCTTTGGGAGGTCAATTCTCGTGGACAATTCTACCCTTAACCCAAAAATATTTTGAGGATGATACTAACTTATCCTACAGCCTTTCTATTAGTAGTTCTCAGGTGTTAGCTTTGAATAACTTTAAAGTTTGTATATATGAACAATTAAATCTACTAAACAATAATATATTAGTTATAAACACAATGTTTTATGTATTGATCGAAAATCTCAAAAAATTTCATTGTATTTATAAACCATTGAAAAATCAAGGTGAACCTTGTGATTTTTTAAATCTATATACTACCTTTCGTATCTCCCAGGATTATTTGAATCGTGTAAAAAAAGATTTTTTGGTTGAATTCTCATTGTTTAAATATTGTCGCATACTTAAATGAAGCCTTTTCACAATCAATGTAATTTAAATAAAGGGTTATGGATGATTGAAGCAATTGTATACTTAGTTGGAATCATACAGGGTTTCTCAATTTGCTCGATCAGGCCATTTTTCTCAAAATTTATTTATGCTAGGATTGTGAAATTTCCAGGGTTTATTTGTTAGGTACGGAAGGCTTTGGTTACTAAATTTCAGAAAAATCGAACGATTTTGTGCCGTTTTGGAAAATTTATTTTTTTACCGGTAGGTGTCACGCAAAATGTTTCAATAGAAAAGTTGTAGGGCATAGTCGAAAGTGTAAAAATAATTTTGGTTCGGTTGAAAAAGACCTATTTTTCACTGAGTTTGGAGGTCGGGGGAAAACAAGTCGTACTAGCAGGCAATAGCCTTTAACGTAAACAATCGTACATAATCACAACACACATGTACTGTACATTTATCTTAGGGAACTTATGCTTTCAGCTATGTAGTTAATAATCATATCTGCAAAAAGTTATTGTTAAAGAAAATTATTACGTTCAACACCTAATTAGACAAAGTAGACAAAGACCGCGTCTTCCATTTCGACGTGGTTACGAGTAAGATCATCAAACAAAGATTTTTAGACCAAAAATTACGCTTATTTTTCTTTTGTTGTTTTTTAACGTGAAATATCAATTGTCCGAGTAGTATTTAAAGCGTTTACATTTCAAAGTTAAAACATTATCTCAGCTTGGCCGATTGTTGTCCAGTATGCCTCTTTACACTCGAGATCAGCGCGCTCATATGTTAGAATTATTTTACGGAGAAGGTCGTCGTAATGCTACTCTAGTAATTCATTTATTTAGACGAAGATTTCCCAATTGCAGACCAAGTCATACGACGGTTCTTAGAGTGGTCCGCGACTTCGACAACTGGCATAATATCAATCCGAGGTTTCGTGGTCGTGGTCTCCAGGACATCGACATGGAAAACACCATACTTGCCTACTTCGTCGCCTATCCTCGAGCGAGCGTCAGGACTGTCAGCTTTGACTTAGGGTTGGATCGAAACTACGTTTGGAAAACACTCAAAAGACACCATTTTCATCCTTATCGAGCGACACTTCACCAAGGACTGCATGACGGTGATAGACAGCGCCGACTCGACTTCTGCAATTGGTTTTGCCTCATGGCTGACGCACACCAGGATTTTCACGATCAACTACTGATGTGCGACGAATGTTCATTCGGAAGAGATGGGCCTTTCAACCGTCAAAACCAACATATGTGTGACTACGAGAATCCACACTGGGGATTTCCTCACCGCCACCAAGTGCAGTTTCGCTTAAATGTGTGGGCTGGTCTGTTAGGTGACAGAATTATTGGTCCGTTCTTCCTGCCAAATCAAATAATTTATATAAAATAATTTATATTACTTTAATTCCTCGAATAATATTACTTCTAGCAATTAAACGCTGAAATTTATCAAACTAATGTCACCCGTTAAGTAAATTGACCTTCCAAATTTGAAATCAGTATAATTAATATTTTTGAAAAAAAAATCACTTTTCCGAGCAAAAACAAAAGACCCTGTCCTCCACCAATGTACAAATGTGAACCAATATATTACTGTTTTCCTTTTAAGCCTATATATAGCGGGCTTTTATAATTATCATTCAATACTGATTATTGATAACTATGCGCGTAAAATACAAAACACTACATTATTCGTTACAGGTATATCGTACACAAAAGATAACTATTTTACATATAATTATAATAAAACTTGGTCTAAAGTTGGTATATAATAGCGTAGTTTTCTTCTTATATTGAAGAGAATATAAACTTAAACGAAAAATTGTCTGCTGACACGGGATACGAATTGTTTTTAACGTAACCAGCGCCAATAACAACTAGCTTCGGTTAAACCTGGCGGCAGAAATGTAAAATTCGTTTATCCGCCATAAGTGTGGCACTTTACACTCTTTTTAACTAACCATAAACCCAATATTAATTTCAAATAATATTTAAGCATATATTTCACCCACTTACTTTTAAAGGCCGCTATATATTTTTTTTGTACATTGGTGTTGTATATTTGGTTAAAACGTCGATGTAGTTTTTTTAAACAAAAATGCAGTCTACGGGTAGTAAACAATTGTGGTCACCATTACCATTGTTTTTTTTTAATATGCTCTGATATTTACATGCAGCCTCGGGCACCAGATAGTGACAATATAAACTACACATGTTAAAAAGTATACGTTAACCTCGGAAATTGCGTATGAGTGTAAACCAAAAAACTAAAATATATTCGAATTTCTTTCTTTTGAAAACTATTCATTGTGCTCTCAAGTACCTGTCCTTTCTACCTATATATCATCTTTTTCCTCACTGAACTGATTTTCAGAGCTTTTGCGTAATCCAGGTTTAGTTCAGCAGAAAGACCTCTAGTGCCTAAAACAGGTCCAAGTCGAAATATACTATTACCAAAGACGATAATATACTACTAAGATCAGTTGCACGTCCAACTCGAAGCCGCGCGATTGTCAGTGTTAAAAATAGTTTCAATTAAAAAATTTGCATTAACATTCCAGAAATTAAGTGTCATACTAGTTGTTATTTCACTTATGATAATACCCACTATTTAATGATATTTCATTCTTTAATAGTAATATAAAATCAATTATATTAATAAACAGCTCCTAATTAAAAACAATTGATTTTTATCGTGTGAAGAATCTGACACTTTCTAATAGAAGAATAAACCAAATAGTTTTGATTCCGAAAAAAACCAATACAAATTTATTTTAAATAATTGAAAAAAAGTTATTTCTTTATTAAGTTTCCTAGATTTATTTTAAAACTTAATATAACTATTCATTTGAAATATAAATATATATTACACTGAACTTTTGATCTCTCGGAAAATTTGATGTGACATTACCTATCCGAATCCAACATGGTATAAAACATTTCTGGTAAAAATAAGGTGCTTCGTTACAACAGATCAAATCAATCATATCGTGCTATTTATATTTTGAACTCCATTTATCAAAGGGTAAAGACAAAAAAATATCTAGGAGTCTTCAAAGTAATTAAACGCTTAGTAAAAGAATAATACCGTCTACATGAATAGGCAAAATAAGCTTCTTCACCCCGTCGCATTTTACAAAAAGGCAAAGGTCAGCTTCGCTAGGTTTGAATAACAATTTGTTTAGAGAGTTGCTGAAGCGTCGATTCCAACATCTCGAAGCTGGATTTAATCCGTTCAAACAACGTTTTAGCTTGCAGACTCGATCAGTAGCGACATCATATCCCTCTGCTTTGAGTTCCACATAAAAGAATGCGGTTGATACATCAAATGGTATCCTCGACATTACCTCACTTGCGACCATAGCGATGTCTGTGCGAGTGGTTCAGGTCTTCGTGACAGGACTGAATGTTTCCTTATAATCGATGCCTTTGCGCTGTTGAAAACCTTTAATTACTAGTCACGCTTTATAGCGATCAATCGAGCCGTCCGAGTTAGTTTTAAGACGATAAACTCATCTGTATTGAATAGCGGTCCTTAAGTAAACATACCAGCGACCATGTATCAATTTCCCGAAGAGAATTTATTTCGCTGTCCATGGCCGATTGCCACAATTGATGGTCTTTCCTTCCAATGAAGTCCACGTACGTCTCCGGTTCGTTGGGAGTAATGCGGCCGAGAACTGCGTGTCCTTGGGGTGTCCTGTGCTCGGGGCGCGGGGTCACTGGAACCTCAGAGGTGTTTCATACTCGGAATTCTATAAACTACTAAGGTGGGTAGTAGTTGTTTGCGGTGGAAGAATAAGTCACTCTAGTCCACAGTTAGTTGGGCCATGATGAGAGCGTTTGTTTGCTATATGTGAGCCAGCCATGATGGCTGTCTCGCTGGCCCAACGTTGTTTCGCAAGCGCACTTTCTGTCCCGGCTTGTTTAGTCTCGTAGGCCGCCGTAGTGCTAATGCGGAACGGCGGGGTACAAATCCATAGATTTATGTCTTTGGTAGCTAAGTTCACTGGAGGAAAACAAATAAATCGTGGAAGGAAATATTCTTTCGAAATTCGTTGTTGCTAGAAAACAGAACGAAATTGTAACCAAGAGAAGATGCTCATCAAAGGAATTTGAGAGACACTGGGAAAAAGAAGAAACATTGTACTAATTCCAAAGACATTGAAGCCGGTCTAGCGGACTATGGCCCAGATTTCCAACAACTGGACATACAACCAGAAGAATTCATAAGACGCGTCAAGGTCGATGAAACAACACAAGGCAAAGTGGAGAAAAATACTCGTGGACAGGCCTCGATGGTTCGAAGAGATACGTCATGGTCTAACTGCGTCCAATTTTATAGAAATTTGCCAGAAAAGAGTAACTACAGAATGTGGCAATATAGTTAAACGCCTTTTGTACTCACCACTCATCAACACCCCCGCGATGGAATACGGAAAGGCGAACGAGTCCGTCGCAATCTCCAAGTACGAAGTTCGAACTGAGATGAAGGTTCAAGAATGCAGGTTATTTGATGGTGTTGGAATACTAGAATTTCCCCGCACTATATTCTGACATGTGAAGATTTACAAATTAAACTTAGCTAAAAATGAATAGCACATCTACGCGGTTAACGTTTATAAAGAGAACTGCTTTTATTTTGCAACAAAATACAACAACAACATAAGTTTATAGTTATACATGTATCGGGATCAAAGTCCACGGGGCGAGGAGGTCGAGAGAGAGAATAAAACAAAACACAAGAAACCACGTGTCAGAATATAGTGCGGGAAAATTGAAGTATTCCAACAGTTGGCCTGGAAAACTCCTTCCTAGCAGGTTCACCTGATGGCTTGATTGGAAACGAAAAATAATAGAAAAAATAGACACTACTCGGCTATAAAAATTTATTTGTAGAAAATACAATAGAAATTTGAAACTGCGTAGATTATATCACAATACAGCTATCGTCATATTACATACACGTAAAATGAACTCTAGGGGCAGCTGCCATATAGGACAGTTTTTTAATGATTAATGCTGTGTGTAGATGGCAGGGCGATGGAGGTTTTTTTGATAAAATAACCTCCAGCTTATCATTGGTTAATCTTAAATCCTACTTCTGTTTTCCCGCTCAGTTTATAAAAATGATTAGCGCTTTATATTATTATTATTTATTTAGTTATTTACTTGTTTTTGAAAGTTTATAGTGTAGAGCAGTTAGACACGAGGCTTTTCGAGAAAATTTGGGTAAATTAATAATGTTTCGTCCGCTACGTTCGTAACCAAGTGTTAAGCCTAATTATGAGGTAGTGTGGAGTTTTATACTGTCCGCAGAAAGGGCCGATAGATAAATTTGGGAATAAAGGAAGTACTGTAATAAAAGAATTTCACCGCCTTAATGTTACCAATATCAAAAGGAAATATTATATTTTGCAATCCTTTTTCTGTCCAACATCCATCGCGTTTGTTTACTCAAACATGTCCAAATGATGATGAGGTTATTCGGAATTTTCTTGCGACTAACCAGTCCAGTGGCGTAGCAGATGGTTCGCAGGGCCCGCGGTGTGGGGGCGCCTCGCGCTTCGGAGGGGGGCCCCGCTAACCATAAAAAATTAAAAAAGGGGGCCTCATAGAGATTTTTGCGGGGGGGCCTCTGAGTTCTCAACTACGCCACTAAACCAGTCTTGACATTTTGATAGTAGTCTCGTACGTTTTCCCATTTATATGCACTCTTCTTGTGACATTTCAATGGCCTAAATATTAAAAAAACATTACTTACATTTTCTACAGTAAACAAATCTGTTTAAAATATCACTTTAAATACTGTTGATTCCTTCTCAACCAATGGGAAAAAATTGGTATTACGGCGGTGGTCATAAGATGTCCAGGTATAATAATTTATAAGCCGCAACTTTCAAATGTGCAAAATTAAAACATTTTGCACATTTGAAAGTTGCGGCTTATAGATTGCGGATTACTTCCCCATTAATCATTTGCAGCTGATAAATTAGCGGTGAACCTCTAGGCACAACACCCAATTTAGTTTCTTTACACTCACCGTTCGCTTGTGACACTTTCCCTAGAAAATCAAAATGGTACGAAAGTTTTGAAACTGCATTTTACAAAATCTTCCTTTTCTCTGGTAGCTTTCCTACTTTCATACAATTTGCATTTAATATCTTTGAACTCACCATTTTCTTATGATTGAAAATATATGTCTAAATCTCTTAAAAACTGGATTTATCACCCCTTTTCCTATTCCATGTTTGCTTGATTGAAGTTTTGTAAACGGAGTGTTTTTCTGGGTACAAGGCGCTTGACCATTTCCCTCTTCACATTTAATAAATTCCAGTAACCTAAGTAAGGCCAATAGCTGATTGCAAGTGCCTCCTAAGCCCGCAAGACATTCACAATAGGAATCCAAAAACATGCGTTCTTGTAAATGTAAAGCAGCTACAACCGTGTAAGCAGTCTCCCTGGCTCTCTGACTTCTGTAACATTTCCCTTTCACATAAAAGACGTTATCTTTCCTTCAAACAAATATAAATTTTCATAAGTCACAGTAGAGCTTTAAAATTGGTTAATTGACAAGGCTTACCTATCAGTAAACGATAACAGAGTTTTCCTTTCAATATATTCTTCAATAAAAAATTGGAAAATAATAAATCTAAATTAAAGTTTTGTAAAAATTATGAGCAAAAATAAACTAAATTCGACCAACTATTTCAAAATTGTTTGAAATATTTTTTTTTTTCAAAATTGTAAAATGCTAATAATACTAAAAAAAAATAACAAAATCAATAGTTTCGATCCAAAACGATCAAAATTGATAGGAATTGATGGAAATTTATTTATATAGATAAATTGCTTTCTTTTTTTGAAACTCATAGCTCACAGTTATTAATGCATTTCATCCGAAAACATTGCCATGGTTACATTTAGTTTCGGCCAAAAAAAGCTACCTTCCTAAAATATTGCTATATACATTTAGTTCCTGCACCTTATTCAAAATTTATCTATCCAATCTCATAGTTCATTTATTGATGCATTTCATTCGAAAAAATTTCAAAATCATGATAGTCCGGCGTTATCTATTACACTTTTGTATATTTTGAATAGTCTAGCCGTTTATTCTAGCCACTGTTTTTCCTCTACCTGTCCTATGGTAACCATAACAACCTATGGTGGATTAGGAATTACGGCAAATACAAACAATTTCGAAATTTTCCAACAAAAATAAAAAAAACTTGCGGCCGCCAGATAATATTTTAACTATTTGTTTTGAACACCCTTTGGTCTATCTTGACGAAATCCAATGCTTTTTGGGGCGTTAGGTAATTTGACCATTTTTGTCCATTATGGAGACTCCCATAGCAAACTGACCATTTTTGTCCATTATGGAGATTCCCATTGCAAACTGACCATTTTCGACCATATTGACCACTCACATCGCAGACTGACCATTTTGGACCAAATTGACCACTCCCATAGCAAACAGACCATTTTGGACCATATTGACCACTCCCATCGCAAACTGACCATTTTGGACCATATTGACCACTCGCATCTTAAACTGACCCTGTTTAATCATATTGACCACTCACAAAAGCTTGCCATAAATTTTTCTCGGATCCCAGACTTACAGTCCAAGATCTTCCGTTGTAAGGCACGGTCACACTAGTGCTTTAAACCCCCTTTATATAGTTTAGTTTGAATGCCAGTTTTGACCACCGACGATAACTCCTGGTTCACACGTACGAAATCGGTTCACGCCAGTTCGCTTATAGCCAAGGGTTAACGTAATTTCAAATTATGACCAGAATTTTGAAAATATTAAAATGTACCCCAAAACAATTAGTTAATTATGTTTACTTTACATGCATTAATATTATTTGACATTATATAGAATTTCATTTCCATTATTTTTGAAAATATGAGCAATTTTACTTCCCCGCCTTCTCGTTTAAAAGCGATTCTAAGCGAACTGACTTGGACGAGTTGTGTCCCGAATTAACAGGAAGCGATTTCTCTCGCTAGTTTTGAAATCTAGTTATCTAAAACGAAGCGATTTTAGGAGTAAGTGTGAACCTGGCTCTAGGGACGTTTGACGCCTTTAAATCAGATGGCCGGTGTACAACGTGAACAAGTTGGCAAGCCAAAATATACCTCTCCTCGGAAGAATTGTCCTTAGTGGTATTAATTTCTCGAGATAACCTTTAAAGATATATCTAAGCAATTTAGAGTTATTTGTTAAAAATGTTATCCCAGTTCTATCCCGCCCAGTATAAAATTTAATTATAATTAAAATAATTGAGACGAAACGACCAATTTTAATTTATTCAGAATATCATAAGTTAAGTAGTTACAACAGTGAGTTAGACGTACTATAACAATGCACAATTGAATTAAATCCTTTTTACAGTACAAGTTTGTCAGTAAAGCAAATTTTAATGAAAGAAATATCTACAGAGGGTATTATAACGACCGTTCGCTTTTTGGTTTATAATTTTAACGGAATCGGACCGATTTTAATTAAACGAAATTTAGTTAAAAGAATATTCCCTAAGGCCGCGCGATAAATTTACGATAATAATTTCCCGTCGCCGTTATATCGAAAATTTAGTTGATTCGGGATTGCCAGAACTTTAATGTTGTGGGCGAGTGATTAGAAAATAAAATGGCAACCAGAATTATGCAAAATTATAAATGTTTATTTTTATTCAGAACAGTCTATGTAACGTTCTAGATTTAACTTTCATCAATAACCCAACAATATATATCCCTCCTACGTAATTGTACAGAACTGTTACTCAAGTGTCCAAGACTAGATGTGTCTTAGTTCATCGTGATTGAAAAATAAACCAAAACACACTTACACTTAAGTAAATATCATATATTATACTGAGTAATTTTAACTAAATTCAAAATACCTTACTATAAACTCTTGTCTTAATTAACAGCTGAGAGCTGTTCGCTACTAATTACTTCCAATCTACTTAATTAGCCTCACAGGTTGAGTTGATAATTTCAAGGGTATAATTAGGTTATTCCAATTCAAAAAATAAAAACAATAAATTTTATCTTACAGCTGACTTGAGTTAGTTCACAATTACTTTAACACTGTCAGTCTTAAACACGCACTGTTCATACACCTAAGTCCATTCGCTCACGTTCCAAACGCGAAACACAATTTAACTCTTTCCTTGACCGAAGACCGAACATACTAATTAAAACCGCAAAGTTACCTCATAACTTTTGACCGACACCAGGACCCGTCCTGTAGTAGTTCGTCTGACAGCCAAGAACTAAGAAAGACTAAATCTTCCATTTTGACGGCAACGGCTTTATATACGTTTATTTGGTGTTTTTTAGACCCGTCAAGATTTGACTAAAGTTCGAAAAATTGAAGAGATTATATTTTTTACCCGGTTTGATTGATAGTTCTCCACGTGGTGGCGCTATATTATTACTTTTATATTGTTTCCGCGGGAGTTTTGAATAATTATCCTTTTTCTAAGCGTTATTAAAAGGTAAAAAACCCGCCTTATCATAATGGTTTCTTTACTTTTTAATTTCCTAAAGCAAGTCAATGGCTCGGCGGTAAACTATCTGCATTGTAACGATGCGACCCGAGGTCAATTCCTGATCACGATCAAATAAATTAAAATACTCAGATATTTAATTAAATATAATATTAATATTAATGTTAATATAATTTATAAATATTTAATTAAATATAAGATTAATATAATTTATTAATATTTAATTAAATATAAGATTAATATAATTTATAAATATTTAATTAGATATAAGATTAATATAATTTATAAATATTTCATTAAATATAAGATTAATATAATTTATAAATATTTAAAATGATGTAGAATTAATTATAGTACCTAACGTTATAGCTTTGTAAATGACATTCGCCAAAGCTGTTTTTTAGAAAAACACCGTAATCTAACAAGCGTTTATGGCTGAGTGGTTAGAGTAAATCTTTTGCACGAGGCAGACCCGGGTTCGATTCCCGGCCGGCGCCAAGAAACCGCAAATTGATACTAAGACGAATACCGTGAACAATTGGTGGAAACCCTGCCATTGGACGTTGAGAGGTTGCATAACACTCAGCACCCACAACCGACATAACACGAACTCAACATGCACAACCATCAAAACACAAACACAACAAACTCAACACTCACAACCGTCATAACACGAACTCAACATTCACAACCTACGCATAAACATTACAAAAACGTAATACACCAAACCGTCACGACGGTGAGCGAAAAAACACCATCCAAACCAAACCGCAAAATAATCCGTTAACGCTCACCGTCACGCGGTGGTTTTGCCAACACTACGAAAAACTGCGAACGCAGAGATTTCGAGACATTGCGTACATTGATTAACCTTTGCACGGAAAATGCGAACGCGTTCGCAGGCCACACACCCACCCACACACACACCCACAGACACACTGGTTGTATAACCCCTCCTAGGGGACTTTGTCCCCTCGGAGAGGTAAAAAGTGTGTTGGTTAGCGCTTCATGCCACTCTAGCCAACAGCTCCATACACTTATTATTAGAATTAACCCCAAAAAGTGTTTATATTCCCACAATTCGGTATAGGAAATCAATGATTTATTGAAAACCAAAAAAGGATTATTTTAAATGTGTTTTTAATCTTTAATTATTAGTTTATAACTATTTGTTAACTGTAACAAATGCTTGAATAATCTGAATCTTATATATAATTTGTGCGTGTCCTAATAATATCATTCTTAGCTCAACAGCCTTATAGTACTTCCTTACAACCTTCCTTACAATCTGTCAAGTAATTACTCAAAAGTCAATAATTCACTATTTTAACTAAAAAATTTGTTTTCGTAACGATTAAGCACTTGGTCAGTTTTCTTTTTTAATCAAAATTAGCGTAAAACTGTTAAAAAATGTGAATCTAAATATCTACGATTAAAAATAAAATCTTTAAATATTTGCTTCGTTGATATTAAATTGTAACCATAATCAAAAATTCAAGCAACTCGGGCATGCACTTATTTAAGAAAAACTTTGACGTAAAATAATTTTTCGGGTGTAAATACATAATTTTAAAAATTAATAATTGAAAGGTTTTAATCGTAATATCATAAGTAACATAATAACAATAAGTATCTCAATTCGGAAAAATATCACTGAACATAATTTCAGAGCTTTTGCGCAATCTAGGTTTAGTTCTTAATACAGAGCCCCATCGTGTCTAAATATGCCAAAGGCGAAATAAAATACAACCAAGGATGATAACACGCTACGTTATTCGAGTGCAAGTCCATTCATTACATAATAATAATAATAATAAAGAAGTATTTTAAAATAGGGTTGCCCTATTTTACAGTTAAAAGATTTCCATGTTGAAGGTCGCTATTGCTCTGTTTGTTTAAGTTATTTCTATTTATAAGAGAGTACGACATAAAATTTCGGGGAACTACATTTTGAAGCTTGAATCGTCCTATTCATAATAGATAATTATAATTTTAGTTTATTTCCTAGAAAAGTATTGGTCTATGTCACCAATTTCGAGGTCGAAATTGCCAATTACTAAAAATTGGCCTTAAGTCAAGACGGAGCGCTCCGTTCGATCATATTAGAATGGGAGGTAAAACCGAGGGGTCGGACACTTGCCATTATTTTGTACGGGATTTCGGGATTTCGTAGAGATTTGGGCGATTTTATCATTACTTTTTGAAGTGATTTTGGGATTTCAATGTTAATTTACCATAGAGAGAGTTAAAAGATTTGGCGATTTTAGACAAAGTGTACGGGATTATGGTAAATGTCCGACCCCTTGGGTAAAACTATAAGATCATAATCGGACAAGCCGTTCTCGAATCCATACCAAAATCGAATCGGCCTAAAACATTTTACTGGGTTCATTAATTAAACCTCTATTCCGTATACATTATATTTACAACGGCATTAATAATAATATCTTTAAAAAGTTTTTTTGGAATGGTTTTGCTTTAACATACAAGTCCATTAGGTTTTTGCTTTTAAAAGCACTCTCTTTTCCCAAAGCAGATATAAATAAATGTGTTCTAAGAAAGGATTTTTGTTTTGTATTTGACTAAAGTACTGAGATACGTTTTTTGTTAAACAAATCTGAGAGTTTTGTTTAGGAAATAGTTAAAGAAACATAAAAAAAGAAAAATAGGGGAAACCTACATTTAAACAAAAAGTGACACAGACAAGGGATAAAAGATGATTTGTCAGGCGAAATGCTGTGTGTTTGGCTGATAAAAAAATGTTTATTTAATTGCACCTCCAATATAGATAGACCTTTTTCTAAAACTTTATCAATATCGGAACTTAAATCTCTCGACAATGGCGTTTAATTTTGGATCATTAACGTATATTTAGTCCAAGTCGTAAGGGAAGGGGGTCATACAATGCTATGGGTTTTATGTTGTAAGGAATCGGATTTTTCGCGCAACTTTTACTTCTCCAGATTTTTAACAACAACCATTTCGAAAAACACAAATTTGTTTAATTCTAAATGTTTTTCAAAGATAATTTTTACAGGCTCTTCCATCTTTTTTTTTAAACTTTATTGAAATATTAAATATTGGTAACATTAATGGTGAACATACGAATTATCTTTCACTTTTCTGTTAAGGTGCTTGAAAATTGTGACCAGTTTGGATGCCTTATCGGTTCTCAAACGGTTCCTCAGATTTGAATGCACTATTCCAAAATAAGAAAATATGTGATCCAGCCCGGCTGAAGATGCAACTGCTGTAAGAAGCTGTTCACCAAGGTCCCATGTCTCCATTTTATTCTTTCCTTTCAAGTCAAAGGCTTTACACCTTCTAGAGAGTGTTCCGAGAACCAATAAGGCTTAAATGAGGATGAACGAGAACTTAAACGAATTACATCTGGCATGGAAAGTGTTTACATATTCTTGGTCATCTGTAAATGTTAATTCCCCGTTTTAATATCTTGGATCTAGAAATAATGCTAAAATGTGAGCGGGCGTCATAGCCATATTTACAGCATAAAATCGTCAATCACAAGTTAAAGAAATAGTTCTGTAAGTATTACCGAAATTATTAAGAAATACAGTCCCACTGACAAAAGTGACGACCGTAATAGCTTATGATTATGTATTTGTACCCCGCCGTTCCGCTAGGCACTACGGCGGCTTACAAGACTAACCAGTCAGGCCGGGACTGAAATGCACGTTGCGAAACAAGCGTTCGGCCAGTGAGACAGTTATAATAACTGGCTCACATATAGCAAACAAACGCCCTCATCACTGCCCAACAAAAGGCGACACGATGGGTCTGCCCGAGTACCCACCCTCGCACAGCTGAGGACTAGAGTGACCTTATTTTTCCACTGCAAATACCATCCACGATAAGGTTATCAAATGACAGGTATGGAGCGAAGCATCGCACGAACCCAAAAACCGAGCCCAGCAATCACGGTACGACACCCGTCACCCCCGGCTGGCAAAGGGGCCGATGCGACCTGATGCGCAAACCCAGAATTCAGGCCCGGCAGCTGCAAACGACACCAGTGACCCCATTAAGGACAATCCGGATAGGGACAGTGATACCTGTGCAAATCAGCCGCAGGTTATTAGCCATACGTTGCCCGACTCTCGCCACGAGGAGGCTTTGCAATCAGGATTTAAGAGAGACGTAATAGCAGTAGTAATATCAGCTGGGCTAACACCCAAGGCACCACCTTAGGCCTAAGTCATCAAGCGACTTTTAAAGCCTTTAATTCAGGTGGCCGGGTTACAGTGCGTAGGAAGGTGGTGGCAAGCCCTGCATGCCACGCGATCGCGCCAACAGCTCCCTACACTAACTATTACCGTTAACCTCAACAAGTTTTTATGGAAGGGGAAACCGAAGAGCTCGGGGGAAAACCCCTTTAACTAGTGGGGAGAGTACTTGCAAACTCAACGCGGAAGGAGTTTTTCCGAGTTTTCACCCAGTGAACTGTGTATAGTTAAATTGACTTTACTGTTTAATTTTCTTACAGAAAAACACTGTAAAAGGTTCTTACATTTCAGAACTGTAAAAAATATCTGTTACAAAAACAGATCATTCTCTCAGTGTAACGGAGGAGGGTAACGAAGTTCCAAGACGTCGAATTGGCAACTCACCTCGCGTATATGCCTTTATTGTGGCAGATTTCTTGACGACCACGAAGATGAAGAAAAACAATTCATTTTATAAATACATTATCATTTGCATCTTCGAGTCATGGCCACATGACGAGTATCGAGAGTTGGCACTCTGTGGGACACTCATCCAGAACTGAGGTAGACTGTTGACGAACTATCAAGAGTACTCATTGGCCGCGCTACACGTGGTAGAAACGACTTTGAAAATCCGTCCAGGCATGTGGCACTATGGGCCGAGAGAAACTGTTGCAGTAGCTTGTAACGATATACAGCACTGAGGACGAGAACTGAAGAAAAAGAGAAACTTAAGATACCGGCCTAAATTCTATAACGGACGAAGTAAAAAGAGTCGCAACAATTATGATGGAGGTCTCTTCGGCTCAGGGGATGTAAGTAAAATATTTCAAACGACGCTACGAGCTTTATCCGTTTGAAAGTTTGACAGTCCACTCCAGCCACAATTAAAGTTTGGAATAAAGCTCCAAGAATGCGTTTCCGTGTCTGGAAGAAGAACTGACTGGTTTGTCAAAGGTTTCACCTGCAATGTAATCTTCTTTAACAATACCCTGAAAATAAATCCAAATCTGTTGTTCCCAACTAAAGCGACGTCCTGCTGGCTTAATTATACAGGATGTTGGAAGCAAGCGTCATTTACGTTTACCGCGGGAAAAAGTAAGAGCATCTCTAGTCTCGACATTAAGGTTGAAGAATCTCCAAATTTAGTACACCTTGTAGCAGATCCAGGGAATTTAATTAAAGCAGATATTCAAGTTTGTTATGAACGCTTTGGGCATTCAAGCGAGACGTAGCAGCAACGCTGAAGAGAATCGGCTACGTGGTGATAGATAAATCATAAACAACTTGACAAGCTCGGCGATGGATGTATCTAAGGCAAGATGCACACGACAAAGTTTCGGCAGACGGCTTGATAAAGCAACGGAGACAGGGGAACGTATCCACTTCCATCTCTATGACCCATCACCGATGCCCTTTCTGAAGTGAAAACGATACTCTGTGCTATTTAAGGATGTATTATCCAGCATTGAAAACGCTTATTTTTGACGAAGAAATTAGAAAAAGTACGAGCACACACCGATTATTGCCAAAATACAACAATGCAGAATTTTGTCAAATGACAGCGCAGGAGGGACAAACCCACGATGCCGTACACTCCAGAGCTGAGAGGTATTAGCGAAACTTAAATCTGTCTGAACCATGTTGAACTCCAAGGCAGATTTACAACCGAAGCGGTAAATATGACAACGTACGTCCTAAATCGCGCAGCACCGAACCGTAGTCCTGGATAATCACCCTATGATCTAAAGACTGGAAAACGAAAAGCATCAATAAGGCATCTCCGAGTTCTTGGAATTGAATGTTGTGCATATCCACGAAAGTAAAACGGTGAAAGCTATCCACGAAAGCCTACAAGAGGGTCCTAGCTGGTAACGAAGCAGACGCAGATGGCTATCAAGTCTACGTACCGAAGTTTAATGACGTTCTACCATCACGAGATGTAAAGATCAACCCAATGGAATTGTGTTATAGATTTATGGGTTCAGCCAGGGCAAGCACATAACCGTGGTGGAAGCAAATTCCGAAACATCCGATTACGGCCTCCCTGCGCGTTAAGATGAGGCACCCATGACCATCAACAAGTTCCGGTTGGATAAATCAGAAGAGGCCGTTGGTCCTTTTCTCAGTGACCGTTCCAGAATGAAGAAACCTGTATTTGTCCATAGTATTTTAATATATACTCGCCCTGAATAATCTATAAATTTAGTCCGTCTCGTTTTCTCCCCTTTGAAGAAATATTATAGAAATTTTTTAGGAAGGCTCTAAAGACAGTCTAAAGTGTATTCTATAGCCACTTTAAAGAACTTTATATCACAAATCTGAAGGCGTTTCGATAGCAACTCCAGAAGGATTCCATATAAACTCTAAAGCGGATTCTGTACCAACTCTTAAGTGAATTCTTAAACCCATTTATATTGATTATATAGGAACTCTAAAGTGGATTCCATTGTAACGCTAAAGTGGTCTATAAAGACATTCTAAAGAGGTTTCTATAGCTATTTTAAAGCGGATTCTAAAGATTTTCTAAAGGGGACTCTAAAGTATTTCTAATGGGAATTATATAGATTCTTCAGCTACTCTTAATGAGATTATATAGACACTCTAGACTTTAGAGTAGCTATATAATATAATTTACAGTCTAAAGGTGATTCTATAGCTACTCTTAACAGGTTTATCTGGCAACTTTAAAGTTGATTCTATTGAACTCTAAAGAGAATACTATAGCAACTCTAAAGGGGTCTCTCTAAATAATTAGGCCTATAACCAAATATAATAATATCTGTGAAGCTTAATGAAGTAAATCATGATTATGAAAGAGTTTACATTTCAGTAGCTTCTCCAATTTCGGACGTTTCGTCGGCTTTTGTATGTTTTAGAACTTAAAGGAGATAATAATCAGCTGGGCTAAAACCCAAGGCACCACCTTAGGCCTAAATCAATAAGCGACTTTTAAAGCTATTAATTCAGGTGGAATAAGATAAGTTATCTTTTATGTAGGTAAGCTATCCATAAATAGATAATCTGTTATGTGTATTTAAATTTTCTTTAAAAATTCCCAAAAAATAGTGATTTTTTAATTATGATAATTGTTTATTTATTCTACTATGTATGGTTAATATTTTTCTGATACTGTCAAATTGTTTAAAATTAACTAGATTTTGTTAATTAAACCATTATAAATATTTTGAAAATTGCATTTTATTATTTAATAGAAACTCGCTAATAATTATAATTTTACAAAAAAAATTACAATTATTTTGAGTAAACGTTTCATTCAAGAATTTTTAATAGAATGCTCTATAGTCTATTGAAACACTTTGATAATCTATACAACTCTATAAGATTTTATAGAGTATCATTAGGAATTTTTAGGGATATAGTTTTATTATTATTCTTATTATAAATAAATCAGTTTGTTTCAATTTAATGCTTTGTAAACTAAAAATAATACAGATTTAATATTTTAAAATAACATCTTTCTTTTAAATGTCTTTAAATACACGCACAGAACTGTGCTAATTAACTTTAAAACATATCCAAAATTTACCGAAATAAATATTTCCTATTTTACAGATAGCGGTTAAAAATCTGGTGTGAAATGAAGAAAATATAAATATAAATAATTATGAGAAACGGGTAAACAACTCTGTCTATCTTTGCCATGACTGATCTAAAAAGATTAAAGGATCATGTTGCGTACGAAATATTTCATAGCAACGATAAATCGTCTGCAGAAGCCGTAAAAACATATGGGTGAATTCAGAGTTACCCTTTGAAACAGGTTCAATGGCATATAATTTAAAGTTTCGTAAAGGTACATAAAAATTTAAGAGATAATGTGTGCAATGCTCTCGAGAATAGCGACAAGAAACGAGCCCGAGAGCCCGATGACAACGAGGAGGAAGCATGGCCACGCTACGTTCTCCGGTATGTTGCTTTCTCCCAAGAATATTTCGTCTTTGACCGTGATACACCTTTCATTCAGCTGGAAAAGCGGTTTATTTAAAGCATTTTCCACAATTCCTGAAGCAAAGAACGTCCGAATCCTGTTAAGAAAAGATTAAACGTTATTTATCCAGAATGTTTATTTTCGCTCGAAAAAGTTATTTTTTTTAAACCATGTTTTTTAGAAAATTGTAATTTTTATGGTACGTTATACGTACCGGGGGACACTCGCTAACATTTCATTGATTTCGGAAATTATTTCCACGTTTTTCCAAAATTTAAATTTTCACCGCTAGGTGCTGGAATAAATTTGTCAGTGGGAAACTTGTAGAGCGTCATCGAAAACATAAGAATATCGTTGGTTCCAAAAAATTAAACAAATTTTTCACTGAAAAACACGATTCGAAAAAGTGACAAGATGGGCTAAAAATGTATTCGCATAGTGTCATAAATTAACTTTACGTTTGTTGGAAAAAGTCGGATAATTGTTGAAGTTAAAGGTTGGCAAGAGACAATAATTAAAGAAGATATCGTTTTTCCAAATACGTAGAGTAAATAATTTCCAAAAAGAATTAGAAAAATCAATTTTTTTAACAAAAAGCGACGAAAATTATAAGAATGGTTCAAATATACCACCATCAGCTGCGATACAAGCTTGAGCGCGAACAATCAAGTTCTCAAATGCATGTTGAATCATTTCTGGGATGATTTCCTGTCAGGTGCTTATAATTCGTTGACGAAGTTCTTCTTGCGTTTCAACGGGAGTGGCGTAGACCTTATCCTATATGTAGCCCCAACAAAAGAAATCCAACGGCGTAAGGTCTGGTGACCTTGGTGGCCAAAGTGTCGGTCAGTTTCTCCCTATCCACCGTTGCTGAACTTCGTTGTCGAGAAACGCACTCGTTTCTCTATGGTAATAAGGCGGGGCTCCGTCTTGTTGAAACTACAACCTGGCTAATGTAAGTTCGTAGAGCTGCTCTGCTAGTTCGTTATGTAGGAAATGTAAATAATTCTGCTAATTTAGAGTTTGTGGCAGAAATAAATAAAGAATTGAATTGAATTGAATACAGGACCAATAAGACGGTTTCCTACTAAATAAAGCCAAATTTTCAAGCGTCCAATCTGAAATTGATGACGGTGTTCAAACCCAGTGTGGATTTTCGTTTTGCCAAAAGTGATGATTCTGGTGATTGTAAGGCCGATATCTCGAATACGAAATTGCTTGAAACATCATATATTTATCAGGAACGTTGAAAACACGTGTTATGACCAAAAGTAAATGAATTTTTTATACACAAATATGTTTTAGGAGTTAAAAATTTAGTATTTTTGTACATTTATATTAATTTTTAATATTTAATTTTCAGCTCATATCCGTTTCTTTCAATTATGATGTATTAATAACGTACCGTTCAACTACCGCTCTTCGCTAGTTCTTTAAAAAAACAAACCAAAACTCGCCACGTGGAAGGGTCTGCAGATTTAGTTCCTCCAATCTTCCCACCAATATGTTTAAGAAAATAAGTTATGAATTTTGATTAGATTTAGTTTTGAAAATGGGCATTTTTTGTTGTGACATTAGTGTTGCCCAAATGTAGTCCTCTCTTCTTTGTACTCCACATACTTCCACTGAAGCTTCAGTGACTAACTTGACACTCATTCTCTCAACGGCTTGAGTGTGGCATGGAAGACCGATAAAGTTGCTGGTTTTTGTGGAATTTTTTGTTACTGAAAAACCGGTAACTAGAGCTGGCTCTGATGCAAGTTTCGATGAATTCCAGTCGATTAAGTCCATTTAATATTCAGTATTGAAGTTAATTTTCGGAACTTTAAATTTACGGATATTTGAAGTATTTCCTTTTTTCCTCACATTGATTATACTCAACGTTCCTCCAATTCTCTTATATGATTTTTATCATAGAAAAGCCTGTCCAGAATTATGTTTTCGGGGTGGTCAAAATACGCGTTTCGTTGAATAACCGGATCAATAACCTTCTTGAGATCTTTAATTAGTTATCTGGGATTCAGAACCATTAATACAAGAAAGAGTTTGATGTAAAACACGCCTGGCGCATATACCCTTAAACAAAACTCCGACAAAACTTTTAAATTATATGAAGGAGATTCTGTCGCAACGTATAAATGAAGTATCCATTTGGCAGTTGTTAACCCCCTTGAATGCGACATGCCGCTTGGATTCCTATTTTGATAAGTCCTGGGAACATTCACAGTCTGAACTGCTACAAATATTTCCATTAGATAATTTTGGTCAGTGAATAAATCAGGTACATCCCGTGAAAAATTGTCAAATTCCATTTCCCGTAAATTAACTACAGGGAGTTTCTCACAGATTTTAAGTTTCTTCCCAATGACTCCTGAAAATGAACAGGTCCTGTTGTTTTTCCATCTGGATGTTCAAAGAGATGTCTAAGAGGTAGTTCGTGGGTGTGCAGCTGACACACAAGCCACTGCACTGGTCTATCTTCCCATTTCTTCCGCGACCAACCGTATGACACCACATTTATATCCTTCTTAAAGTTTGTTCCATCACATCCTAATGCGGATAAACTGTCCCTATTAATTTGTTTTTGATGGAAGAACTCGAAAATGGATTTAAATAATTGACCAACAGAGCCGTTTGTCGGAGATAAATGTCCCAGAAATTTCGATCCAGGTTCTTGCAGCAATAAAAAATGTTCTACTGAAAATTCTACTGTACAGAACTTGTTTCCTTTCTTTTCCCTTTTTAAAGTATTAACTTTTCTTCCGTCAAAAAAGAGTGTTAACAGTTGTTGGTTTTCTAAATGTTTTTGGGATTTCTAATTGCCTTTTCTCTTTTCCCTCCTTTTAGTTTATTTTTGTCAATAACTTTAGATTTGTCTTCGTTAGTTATAACTCGAAAATCTTTAAAACTGCTTATGCTACGGGCGCTGCCGCTCTATCTGATATCCTAAAGCGATCACAGATTTTGGACACAGTGGGTAAAAGAATCCATTTAGGATTGTTAAGAGTATTGGGAATTTTTGGACATAAGGACATTGAGGGTTTAAAAACGTCTCGATCATTCAGTAAATCTGAATCTTGACCAAAACTGTTTTCAGGTGGTTACAGTAAAGCGATTTTGTGTCAGAGAGGTCTAAAGTACTTCTGCCCATTTTCCTGACTGTTGCGGCAAATTTTCACACGAACATAATAAAAAATATCTACACTTGGGGCTTGAAATATGAAAAAGACTGGTTTTTGCTGCGTCTCTAAATTCACCCAATTTTTTCTTCTTTTTGGTTTTTTGTATATAACATTATTAATACGTCCTTTGTACGGTTGCAGTGGATTTCTGTATAATTTATCATAATAGATACATATTTGGTGAGAAACCGTTGGAATAGATGCTTACTTCCAGATACCTCCAATTTCCATAGTAGCTAATCTTCGTTTTGTGGATCTTTGCCTCCTAATGTGCTATCGAATTTTACATGTAATTTTAAGACTTAGTTTCTATTTCTGGTGTAACAGTCAATAGCCAGATTTCCTGCACGGTACTGATGAGTCCAAATGTTGTGACTTAATATAAAAAAATAATAGACAAGGCTTAAGATACATTTTAAAGCTGGATATTTTATGTTGTTTATCTTTACAAGTTCTGAGGTTTCAGTCTCCACTGAACGATATACTCTTTGCATTTTGGGTCTCCAGTTTATACTGGAAGATCTCGTTTATATATACTTATTTAATGTTTTTGAAACCTTTAAAATTTTCAATAAACCTTGCCTTTTTTTTATAAAAACTGAAAGACCGGACACTAGAATACATAAAATCCTCCTGATATATTAAGTACATTTTGTGTGTGAAAGTAAAATGTTAATGCTTTAAAATCACTACTGCAAGGAAATAATTACATTATGTGTCGAATATTTGTTTAAAATATAACTTTAAAACGAATTTGTTTAAGTTACGACAAAAATAGCTGAGAATTGAGGACGGCTAACTTAAAATTTAATTTTCAAACAAATTTAACTTCATTTAATAAATTTAAGTCGAAAATCTATAAAAGGCAAAGAACCAACTTATATGCCACCGATCGCCCGAGTTCTAAATGGGCTACCTAGTCATGATTGTTTCTCTAAATTGACATATCATTGCCATTCTAGACGAATTTTTTGGAGACTTGTGCAACGTCTTCATCAGCATTGGTTTTACTGTAAACATGTACATGAAACTAAAACATAAAAATCCATAGGGTAAAACCCCTACGACGGGGGTTTCTTTGGCTGTAGGAACCACAGTACACCATTTCCTACTTATATAATGAAAACTTTTGCTTTCGAACATGTTATATCAGCTAGGCTAGGCTAATACCCAAGGCACCACCTTAGCGATAAAGGTCACGTACCCAAGCCTATATTAAGAACGATACCATACCAAAATACATAACACTTTCTAAAGATAACCTTTAAACCTTTTCTTAACATATTCGATAGATATTCTTAAAATATTGTCTATATAAAATACTAAATAATATTTTAGTGTATTCTAAGTTTTTTCGTTCGAAAGTCTTGTACGGGATCTTTGAAAAAACGTAGATAAGAATTTAGTTGCCAGTGGCGGCGCCAGGGGTACTCTTATTTTTAAAAAGGTCAACAAAGTGATTTTCCCCGAGCCTTAGAATCACCTCCTCAAGTAAAACCGATGAGGCCCTAAAAAGGGTCATTTACCTTCTGTAAAATTTGAATAAGTTAAATAGAGGACCCTCTTTTGAGTAGAGTCAATATCCTACACTTCTAGAAATCCAAGCTCCCCCCTGTTAGTTGCATATTCTTTCAAAAACAACTGGTTAAGAACTTTTTTTACTTATAAGGCCAGTAAAGTCACTCGAACTGGGCACAATGGTTTGGTTCCGCTTAGCTACATTTCAAATCAACTCCGAGAAAGTTAAATTTAGCCCCCTCTAAATAACGAACCCAAATAATATTTTTGAACTCCATGGATAATAGGATAATTAGAGGCAAAATGTATTAAATCTGCGGCTTGCGTCGTTCGATAATAATTATTTGGTCGTCTTTCGATAGCTACTTTTCAGTAAATCTTCCGTTATAAGAAATTTTATTATTTTCACAGGAACCCTTGATGTAGGGTACACAACAAAAATGAGGTTTTATTTTAATCAAAATCTTACATAACATTCATCTTGTTCAAAGTGTCCAATTTGATTTTAGTTTCATTTGTCCAAAAGGCATTGGTAGTGATCCCAAGGTCATCGGGTGCTCTGTAGAATTTCGGAACGCTAGTTCCTGTTGGGCATAATGGTTTGAGTGTTCCCAAGTAGTCGTGCCAAAGAATATACACTCCTCTTCCTTCTTCCAAAAAATCCAGTCCAGATGATGGTTTCAACCTGTACAAAGCTCCGTTTTTATTGAGACGCTGATCATATTTTAAATATAAAAATTATGGCAGTTAGTTACACTAAATTCATTTTATAATATCATGGAAAAGTGTGCATCTTTAATGTTAATGTTTTCTAAAACGCAATATTTAATAACCAGTAAAGTTTTTTACCCACAACAATTGATCCAAAGTTATTGCGTTATCAGAGCAATAAATTCCTAGATCATTGTGGTTCATAACATCGTCCAAACTGTTGATATTATCTCGATGCCCATCGATGAGGTTAGCCAGTATAATTGAACGCAGTACGTTATGTAACACAATTAAAGATAATGTCCAAGACATTATGAGCATCTTTGTTTTTTTATCATTCCCTTCGTGCGACACTGCCAGTAAAAATTTTGCCAAATGTATAACACAAAAAACAAAGAGGTGGAGTGGTGTTCTTTCTATTCTTAAACTTTTAGTATATCATAGGTTCATCAAAGCAGCTAAACGTCTCATAAATATCATCTTTTGTGAGACTCTCTTAACACTGTTAATAAGTGCGTTTTTAGCAGCTGCCAGGGAAATAGACCAGGACACGGCTGATTTGAGTGCAAAACTGTTAAAGCTTGATTTAATACGAAAAAATGCGTTGACTCCTTAAACCATTGTCTTGAGATACTTTTAATTTGAGGTAAGTCCTTACGGCTTGACTGGATACAGGATGGAGCCCGTCTTTCGTTTTTTTTAAATAGTTATTAAAATAATTTCTGGCTAGGTCTGATCTAATGAAATCAAAAATAATATACTAGACGCGTTTAAAAATGTCACCCATTTTCCAGTATTTTTAACGTTAGAGAAAATATGTTAAAATGGTTTTGGGGCAAATCTGATATCGGAAATAATATATGAAACGTGTATTTAAAAATTTCGGCTTTTTTTTTTGAAATATTGTATTGATGTGTGAAGAACGATGCCAAAGGTGTCTTTATTTTTTAATTATTTTCATAAATAAACCAGAATGTATTGAAAGAGGCTCTGAGTACATGTACATTCTGGTTGAGCACCATTATCGACTTGTTAGACTATTTATTTTTGGGCTCAACAAAAGAAAGGAAAGCCCATCTTTTATAAAGGGCCTCAAGGGACCATTTTCAGAGACATTTTCAAAAGTCTCTTTAGTAAAAATATTACGACACGAAATCTACAAGACCGGAACTCTCGTATTTTAAACGCTTTCCGGAGGCTATTTTTCAAGAATTCGTTAATTCACGCTCTCGTATTTTTGGCCTTCATTAAGCTCCGCCACTGTCGGAGCCAACAGAAACGCCGGAAAGTTCCGACGAGTAGCGTTTCCATATAATCGCTCGGTTAAGCCTTAGCGCTGTGTATTATTTATTTCTTGTAAACAGCGGCAAATTTCCAATTTCGACTTCATCATTTCGGGTAGTAATCACTTATTTATATATATATATATATATATATATATATATATATATATATATATATATATATATATATATATATATTACATTTTATTAATAATATTGTTGATATATTTTAATTTTTCGTTGTAATTTACATTTGTTTTATTTACATTTATTATTCACAAACGCGAAATTGTTTAAAAAATGAAGAAATCAAAGAAAATGACTGCGAAGAAGTTTTTTTTAAACTTTTAATTGTTTACCCATAAAATCAGTTTGGGGTTAGATTCGAATTTTCAATAAACATTTCATTCTTAAGTATATTGGGGAGTTTTATATAATTGGTATCAGGTCAAAAGGGAGAATTTCTTAAAATGATAGGTACAATAATAAATAAATACTTCTATTTTAGGAATTGAAATAATTGTTACTGTAGTGGAGAAAATTTAAAAAAATTAAGGTGTTATACAAGGAATAACCAGATGCTACAAATGAAAAATAAAATAATTTTTGGTACAAAAAGTTTTGGGAATTGCAGGTCATTGACTTGAGATCACCAAAATCTGGAGCCCTGACTATATCATTGGGAATTGTTGTTTAATTGTTGTTCGTTTAATTATTAGACAGTAATAATGTTAAAGGAATTCTTGACAGCGTATATAACGAAATTTATTACGTGCCTTTCTATTCGGGTCTTGGCAATTCCCATTTGTAGCTCAATAAATCCAGTTACAGGTTAAAAGGTATAATGCTAATTTCAAAAACCCTTTTTGTAATCAATCATAGTATTGTATCACTCCCGATACATTCTTTTCAAAGGTACCTTTTTAGAATATACTAGAGTTTTTGTCTCCTTAAAATGTATCTGGAACGCGTTTTGGAAATGTATTGTATTTTAACGAAACACGCCCTCTTTCTCGTACATTTACGAGACTTTTTCGTGTCTGGAACGGGCCCTTTAGCCCCATTTTTATAGTAGCTAGTATTGGTTATAAAAATTAACGGATAATTTTAAATTTGGCGGGTTTACCCAGCAGAAGCGGAAAATATCTGTTTAATTGAAACAGATTGCCGTTGATACTGAAAGATCTTTCCGCTGTTAATGTTTTTACACGCTGGTAGTGAGCGTGAAATGGGGGTTAATAATTTAAGGCCCGTTCCAGAGACATTTTCTCTAGCTTTCAAATGTAATACTTTCCACAACAATGAAACTTATTTCTTTATTATTGTCAGCTGACCAAACTGATTTTTTAACGGAGCTGTCTCCATCTTCATGCTGGTTATTCTCTTAATATCAGTTTGGCGGTAGATTTGAATTTCATTTGGATATTTTTCAAAGGTGTTTATCACCTTCCTGTAATGTTTTATCCATAAAAGCAGTTTGGGGATTAATAAACATTTCATTAAGTATATTTGGGAGTTTTTAATCATTGGGTATCCGGTCAAAAGGGAGATGTGTTCCCCTTTCTCTTTAAATGATAGCTACAATAATAAAAAAAATACTTCTATTTGAGGAATTAAAATAATTTTATTATAGTGGAGCATATGTTAAAAAATCAAGGTCTAATACAATAATTCGCCGTCTTTCCAAAACATATACAGCACATTATTATGAGGATCTGCAATGAGATTATTTTATAAAAAAAATTGCTCCAAAAGTGACAATTTATATAGATATTAAAACGAAAAGATCGTTCTTTCTTCGTTTCGTTTTATTATGAAAAAAATATTGGTAAAGGAATTCTTACTTGCGTAACAAAATCTATGGGGCGAACTTCGATTCGGGCCCTGGCCATTCCTATTTGTATCTCAATAAACGCGGTTTCAGGTAAATGTTTCATTGGTAGTGCCAAAAATCCTTTTTTTTAAATCAATTCATAGTTTTCGGACTCTCCCGATGCATTATTTTCCGCGGGATGTCTGTTTCGATGTTGTTTACACCTTGATTTATCACGTTAGCTCGAAGAAACTCCACCGCCATTTTCTAAAACATGATTATTATCGCCTCTAAACGCATTTACGAGAGCTCAGTAGCTCTCGTAAAAATACTAGACCTTTTGTCTCGTTAAAACGTCTCTGGAACGCGGTTTTGGAAAAGTCTCGTATTTCTACTAGGTACGCCCCCTAATGAAGTTCCCGAAGGGGTTACGAAACTAGTTGTCGTTTTTATAAATTAAAACCTTTTATTGTACAAGAAGTGGATGTTGTTGTTTTTAAGTTATTTATGACAATTATTATTAAGCTTTAACTAAATTTCCTTAAAATCTTAGTGCTAAAACCATTTCCAAAGTTGGATTGAGTATATAATGGCATTCCAGTGTCCTGAGTCTACAGATACAGATACAAGCTCCTAACGTCGTATCAATCAATTAAAAAATAAATCAATTGTAAATTTAACTTACTTTGATTAAAAAGAGCCTCAAAGTATAACCAAAAATATCCAACAGAGTTTTGGTTTTTGTGTGCTGAGATTCTTTGGATTACTGAGCTGACAACCGAGAGGAGAATATACGAAGTGAACACCAAAATGATCAACTGTAAAAGCGTGAAAACCAAAGGTGTACAGTTCAGGACAGAGGTTTCCGGCCGTTTTATTTGGCCGCCATTATGATTGTGTTTATGGGGAAGGCCTTTTTGGACAGGTTTGCCAACGTTCATTTCACTTGTTATGCCACGCAGAAAACCATTCTGTTTTCATATTGAAAATCGGTTTAGAATTGCAAAAGTTATTATTACTCGACAAAATTATTTTCCACATCGCCTTAAGTTGTTAGCTGTGAAATTAATCAATTTATGTATGAAGTATCACAACTATTGAAATATACAGGGAAAGGTTTTTCCACCAAGTTTTCTCTGAAGTGAAATAAGCTAATATTCAAGGCACGCAGCTACTAACGGTTTTTACTTTTGAGCCTATCCGTGGCAGGACTAATTCCTTTTAAGATATCACGAGTCTGCTCAATCGTTGCGCCCCAAAGTATAATAAAAGGTTTTATTCCTCACACAAATGAATATTCTATTAATTATGGTTCAAAAATATTTTCGAGGCGATTGACAATTCTCAAGGAGTTAATAGGCACCTTTCTTGCATCGTGACCTTGGTTGTAGAAAATTAACAGCAGAAGATCTTTAATAAAATTCTGGCTAGAAAATATACCACTTTCGTCCTTTATTTGATCATCAGTCATCACTACGCGAAAAATCACAAATCACCACTGAAACGTCAAAAACGAACAGTGATGCCATATTGAGGGAAATTTCTCATATCTGAGGAAATATTGACCCCAAAAAACCGTAAAAAGGGAAAAAAGAAATTAGGGAAATTCGGAGGAAAATATTATTTTATTCAAAGCTGAAAAAAATTAAATTGGCTTATTATGAAAGAACAGCCTCTTGTTTAGTGCCTAAAATATGTTTTACAATTTTAAATTTAAAAGTAATTAAGTTATTACGTTTTAATTCGGACCCCCAGAGCTAAACAAGTTGGGCAAGCGCCCGAACTACCCTTTAGTTAGGACCTTAAATCTCGTTAACTATTAATATTAGAATTATCAAAATTATTTTAGCAACTAGAGGAAGGTTCAGCCTAATAAGAAAAATATAATTCAATTATGTAATTGTTAAAACAGAAACGTTCAGCTTGAACGAAAAAGATGCTTTTACTGTATTTTTCCCCCTTAAACCGCTACTATTGTATTAATACCTTTTGCAATTCCAAACCGATTTGTTTTATGCATGACATATTACGTAAAATGAGACCAAACGTCATAAAATAAACATTTTGTGTCACTCGTCAATAAAAAACCAATTCATTTCGTGATGTCTTCTTGGTGGTGTTTTACTCTTTCCGGATTCACTATGCCAATATGAGAGCTGCAACCACAATTTTAATTGTATCTTATTTCCTTTCCAAAAAGGCCGCAACCAGCCCTCTCACGTAAACACAGTCAAAATGGCGGCCATATGAAATCGGCCGGAAATCTTTGATCGGGAGTGTACATATAATTTTAATTTTCAAAGTTTCGATTTCATTGTGTTTGAATTGAGGATTTTATTATTGTTTTTCATTGAAAGTGTCGTTCCAAGCTTGTAACACTTACCCACAGTGGAATGTTTACGATGCTGGTTAAGGGAGAATTAAAAACAAATTCTTGTCGTTTTGAAACCAACAGTACTCTTGAATAGTAAAGCTCTGCGGTGTACTGATATTTTTTAACAAACAGTTTTTCATGCGTGACAGTAAACGGAAACAACCAAATGTCAGAATCCTGTAATTAATGAAGCAAATAAATACTGGCTTTCACGTTATTGGGTTCGTTTAGGAAGCGTGTTTAAAATCGGCCAAACCACTCAATAGTAAAAGTGTAGTTCTATAGCTTTTTCATCTTAATTCGCCAGATGTTTAAAGTTACTTCGCAAAATTAAAGCATGAATTTTAAAAATCAATAATAGTATACGAGTTATTTTGGAAATATCAACGAGAAAAACATTTATACTTACTTCTGCTGTGCCTGTGCTATGTGTCCAACTGAAACCAAGTGAAATGCTTAAGATTAACATAACGAAAGTATAAGAAGACCTAATATTTCAATATTGGTGAACCAAAAGAAAAATTACACTCTAATTGAGCGCCATCTACACTTAGCAGAAATATTCAAACTTTGAAGTTTTTCGACTAACGGATTAACTGAGCTGATAAACAAATAACGTGTGAAGTTTATACGTTACTGACCAAATAAGGAAAGGAAATAAAATGATCAGCACAGTAGCTGTTTTTCTTCGTGTTTTATTTTTGTAGTTGCACCTTGGACTAATTAATATAGGAGGGTTTCGGGGTCCGTGAAGAGAAACCACTAAATAATGATCCCTCGTGGTGCACGTTGCGCTATCTAAGTAAATTGACCATTACATTTCTTAAATAAAAGGTTGATAAAATGGTCGTTTGATTTTATATTTATCTTTAATTTTAATTAATTGCAAATGTTTAGTGGAAATGAATCAATATAGATGTGAAAAACGGTAGGTATTAGCTCAGTGATTAAGAAAGAAAGTGAAGAAATGATCCCTATTTTGGTACTGCGAATAAACCCCCTGAAATTTCGCACGTACACAAAAAAAAACAACATTTAGAATTTAAACGTTTTCCAAAACCTCCAAATGCGATGCTCTTTTACACACATTTAGAGATAACTGTGTTAACATCCAATATGTTTAACGAATAAAAATATTAAGTTCCCCAAGTGTTTAGATTCGGGATGTGCTTAGGGTAAATTTGTTTCAATTTTAAACACGATTGAGATCGCTTCGTGTTAAGGCTCTACATATGTTTAGTTGTAGGTTTTAAACATGTTTACATTAGATGGAATATAGGTTAGGTTTAAACTGTGTTTCCTTAATGTGAAATTATAATGCGTATGGAAAATTTGTTAATCAAATTTTTAATGTTACATACGACAAAATACAGTAGAAAGATTTGATAGAATATAAGCATATTTTTTCATTACTGTGTCAAATAAGTACGATTCACATTACCGATTTTTTTAATTTTTTTAAGTTGAATTGAAATAAAAGATAGCGTATTTCCAGTTTTTTGATTTAAGGCTTGATAAATTTTAATTGGTTATTTCATAAACAACATCATTAAAAACTAAAACAATATCGAAGAGGATACATGCTCTTGAAGAAAACTTCTTATTGGTAATTTTACCAACCAATTATTATCTTTAAAGTTTTGAGTAAAAAATTTTTTGAAATCAAAATAGCTTTCTTGATAACAGAATGATAAACCAGACCATTAATACTTATCCTTACCCTATAAATTGATTTAAGATTGAGATATTCCACTCATTCTAAGTAATTTTATCATTCAGACCAGAAATTTTAATCATTTCCTATCAAATGATTTGGAGCGGATGAAATTACATCTCCCTCTTAGATACTGAAATTTCTCATCCGCTGAAAATTTTTAGCCATTGTGTTAGAAATTTTAGGATAAACAATTAAAAATAATTAAGAAATTAACTTTTCAAAAACAAAATGACCAATCAGACCTTAAATGTTTATTTTTATCCTATAAATTCTTTATTATACCCACATCTAGTGTTGTTAAGCCTGGTTTTCACTGGGCTAAAAAACTGCAGAATTGGCTTTCCGCGCCATTTGCGGAAAAATTGTTCCGCAAAATTTTACGGAACGCTTGCGATATTCCGCGAACAAGCGCGGAATGGAAGTTCTATTTTTCCGAATTTTTAAAACGCAACGCAATGTGCTAACCAATCAGTGAAGATCGTGCGTTGACGTCACTTCGGTTTGATTCAATTTGTTAGGCGGGAGGCCTAAAAAGCGACGCGTTTAGTTTATAAACATCATACTTGTAATTTAGTCAGTTTGTCACGATGACTTCTAAACAAAAACGAATGAATAGTAATCAACAGGGGCTATTCATAGAAGAGGTTCGCGCTTATCCTTTTTTGTATGACAAAGCAAATAGATGTTTCAAAAACAATGAAATGAAAGAAAATCGGTGGACTGCTATTAGAGCTATCTATGGCATATTAGGTAAAGAGATTTAAGATTAATATACTTTTGCAGACTTTTAATTGTTACATGTTTCTAATTTATATAAGGCTTTGACGCGTCAAAGAAATGGAAAAATCTTAGAGATAGATACTGTATTTGAAAGAAAAGAGGGCAACAGAGTCGAGGAGTGGAGCAGGGTTGGATGATATTATTGTACCCACATGGAAGCAATATAAAATATTAGATGGATTTCTCAGCAGTACAGTATCTCACCGAAAGTATGTTATTTGTAATTTGAGCTTTCATTTTAATAGTTTAAAGAATTGTTATTACACTCATTTAGAACTTTCAACAACCTGGAAGTTTTAATTGAACAGAGTACCCCATTTGATTTGCAAGATGAATCCGAAGAAGTCGATGACATATTCAATGCTACTCAGCGTACTCCACCAAGGTTTGTTTACTATTGATTATTTTAAAATGCAAAACAATCCAAACTACAGCTTCATTTTATTTAAAGGGAAAATATTGTTGAAACTACAGTTAACTATGAAAATTTGGTAGATGATGACATGTCAATAGAGAAATGTGAAAATTCTAAGATCCCTATCTCGAAATCAAATTAAGTACACCCTCTTATTGAAACCAATAAACCCATTGAGGAAGTTGCTTTTGTTTCAGCTGATAAATCTAAATCTGAATATCATACTCCATCCAAAACCACTCATCGCAAACGTAAAAGAGATGAAATTGAAAATAAAATGTTTAACATGCTGGATGCTGCTACAGCTAATTTCAACAAGCTCGTACCCCAAAGTATTAGAAAATTACAGGAGAAAGAGGAAGAAAAAGACGAAACATTCTATTACTTTCAAAGTTGTGCTCACAGAAAAAAAGATTGAATGTCAACCAACAACGCAAATTGAGATACAAAATTGAAACATGTTTTTTCGATATAGAAAGTGAAGACTGAAAAATAGTTTTAAACTTCATTAAAAATATGAATTTTATTGTTATAACATATTGTACTATTGACAAGTTTTTATTGTTATAAATAACATTGTACTGTTAAGAGTTCTTAAAATATTGTCAGAAATAAACACATCTGATATTGTACTATTAACCTTTTTAATAAATGGATAATCTCTATAAAAATGAAAATTTCACTAAACTATCCCTACATTCTAGAGACATGAGCTATTTGGTTGTCAATTGCACCTTCGTTAGAAAAATAATTGACTAACCTTTCTTTCAACCTTTGTGCCAGTTCACTGCTTCGGTTTGGTCTACAATTGTCTACAAAATCTTTTATGGCACAGTCTTCCTCAACTAAATTTCTCCATTGTCCATTTTCTAGTAATTCACCACTGTCATCTTCAAAATCAGCTAATTCTGCTGCATTGTATCTGCGCTGGTGCTTTGATTTTCCTAATTCATCCGTAATAAGGTAATTGTGGAGACACACTGTTGCTTTTATGATGCCATCAACGTTTTCCGGATTGCCTTTGATGGTTTTCTGATAAATTCCCCATTGAGCTGACATAATGCCAAAGGCATTTTCGATTACCCTTCTTGCTCGTGATAACCGAAAATTGTAGATTCGCTCAGTTAATGTAACACCTTTTGAGGTAGAATAAGGACGCATTAAATTTGGAAGTTGGGGAAATGCCTCGTCACCGATGAAAAAATACGGAAAGTTTATGTAGGAATTAGGCATTGATCTTGGTTGAGGTAAAGGTAAACGGTTATATTTCACTTTAGCCCCAAAGCATGAAGAAGAAAAAATACCACCATCGCTTTCACTTCCATAGCTCCCTATGTCTACCATCGTGAAACGATAGTGAGCGTCACACATGGCCATTAAAACTATACTAATAATAACCACAACAATGAGGAAAGTCCCACTCTTCATAAAATCCTTTACTAACTTCTCCCCATTCAACAGGGTTTTGCGGCATCTTCAAGCAAATAAGAGACAAAACTTCCCATATAACTTTACGTGTCCCGTATAATATTAGATATGACAGTTTTACTGATGCGAAAACCAAAACACAGGCTGATCTGACTGTCTCCACTGGCCAATTACCTGAGGAAAGATAACTTAATATAAGAAAATGCACAATATTAGTATATTACTGTAATTACGAAATACCTCAAAGTTACGGATAATCTTTCTTCTGCAGATATCGGTTTTCTGAAATTGGTCTTCTTCTTAGATATTTTGACCCTGACGAGACTTAATATGTGGTCGAATTGTTCCTTGGACATACGAAAAAACCTAATCATTAATCTTTGTACAACAAATGGCCAAGGCTTACATGTGGTGTTTTTCACTGTCAGATTCCCTCAGTTCTTGTATTAAATCTTTGTAGTAGCCCTTTTCCTCGCGTCTCAAAACTATTCCCCTTACCCAGAAACGTCTTTCGTAGATAGTTCTTGCATATTTTCTCCATAAATGAAATGCTAAAATACCATTAACTAGTTGAATATACGCGAAAATATAAGCATTAAATGCGACTTGTGGCACCTCTTCGGCGTCCATTTTAATTCTGTGAGTCAGTAAAGATACAATCTTCAGCGAATGCGCTATCGAAACCGCCAAATTACAAACCGCTTGAAAAAATCCCCAGTGAAAACCAGTTGCGGAAAAGCCTTGGAAAATCCGCCGGAAATATATTTGCGTAAAACAATTTCCGCCGTTTTTTAGCCCAGTGAAAACCAGGCTTTTAAGTCGGAAAATTTTCTGCGGAAAATTTCCCGCTCGGAAAATATTCCGGAAAATGACCAAGGCCTTTTTTCCAGAAAATTTTCCGTATTTTTGAAAAAAAAATAAAAACGTTTTCATTCCATGATTAGTCTAGTATATTGTTTGCAAATTTAAATACAGCGGAATTTTCGCCTAATTTTTTCGAATCTGAAAGTAAAACTAAACCTCGAGACTTGTTTAAACTGATTTATGTTTTGGTTTAAGGGGTTTTCCCTCGAGCTCTTCGGTTTCCCTTTCTATAAAAAACTTGTTGAGGTTAACGGCAATAGTTAGTGTAGGGAGCTGTTGGCTCGCGTGGCTTGCAGGGCTTGCCACCACCCTCCTACGCATTGTAACCCGGCCACCATCGCAAGACGACTTAGGCCTAAGGTGGGCCTTGGGTATTAGCCTAGCTGATTATTATTAGTATGTTTACTGATATTATACATTTTATATCGATATAAAGTTAAAAACCTTAAAAAGCTTAGAAAACTTTCACGTTAGTTGTAATTTTCCCAAACAATATCTTCGAATTTTGGAGTTATGAAATTAATTAATACAAAATCATGCTAAAATTAGCCTACTCAATTACAGATTATAAATCAGACCATAAATTTTTATTCTTATCTTATCCCATAAAATGTTTGAGGCTGAAGAAATAACGCTTCCCTATTCATCCGCTCTATTTATTTAACCTATGTCTTTGAAACTTTTAATTTTAAATTTTAAACAAATTCAAAATCATGGAACTATTAGCTTTCTTAATAAAATTAAAAATTAGATTAATGTTTCCTCTTATCCTATAAAATGTTTTGGGGATTAAGAAACTATACTTTACTCTCAGACACTGGTTGAAAAACATCCAGCGTCTTTGAGTTAAGTGTCATTTTTTTAATCCCGAAATAATTTTATAGGATAAGAACAAATATTTTGAGTCAATAATTCTATTATTAAGTTACTCTAAAAACTGTTAAATATTGTTAAATAACATTTTCAGTTTCTTAAAATGTGTACAGTATCTCCGCCCCAGATTAATTGATTGAAAAATATTTTTGGTCTGTTATATCATTCAGTTTATGAAAAAGTTAATTGCTTCATGAATTTTAATTTTTTTACTTCAAATTTCAAATAAATTGGTTAATTAATATCAGACCAGAATTTTTCTTCCTATGCTTAAGTTGATAATATGGACAAGTCTCAAATATGTACTCATCAATAAAATCAAGGAAAACTTGATTTTTCTTTAAATTTTACATATTCACCGGAAAATTGTTATTAGCATTAGCCATTAGGGTTATAAATTGTTTATAAATTAAAATTTATATCAGAATACTAACCTTAAAATCGATCTTATAAACATTATTTATCCGGTCGGCTTAATAGGAAAAGGAAAAGGGCGTTCTTACTGGATGAGAGTAAAAACATTTGTCTTCCTAAATGCTTGGTTTTTTAAATATTATAAACTTTTAAATTTTTTATTTTGTTTTGATTAAAACTGATCAAAAAGGTTAAATTGGTTAACAATTAGAAATAATCTAAAATATTTGAGAAATTGAAGAAAATTATTTAATTGTCGAACAAACATCTAATTTTATTTAAAAACAATTGTATTTTAAAAAATTGATAAAATAGGTTTAAAATTGATCGATTTTATCATTTTTGAAAAACAAAAAAGTTTAAAATAAAGTTTGAGACATTTTTATTATATATTATAACTTTTTTATCCATTTCCTTTTCTATTTTCTCATTAAATAAAATTTTGAAAACATTTTACCCATTTTGATCAAATTTATAAGAGTTCATTATGATTTGATCCTATATATTAAATTCATAAATATTTTTGCCAAATATTAAGTAATTACAGGGCCGTGCAGAGGTATTCTGGGGCCCGGGGGGCAAACTTACTCGCGGGCCCCTTCAATTTGCACCCCCCCCCCCTTGAGCCCTGAAAACTTCAGCCAAATTATGTTGCTTTGCACCCCCCTCGAGCTTCTTTGATGGGCCCTACAGCTACGGGCCCTTTTCACCCGGGCCCCGTGGATTTTGTATCTGGCGAAGTTGACCGCGAGTGCCGACCCCCTTTTCGCCAATGTAGGACGCGCGGTGAAATGAAATGCATTATTCCTTTTGGAAAATTAACTGTCATTTGATGGAAACAAAGGAAGGATAGATGGCGTTGCAAATTCTGCCCATCTCCGCTTCCATACATGGGTGGGGGGTGCCTTAACGCGGTAATCTTCCCCCTATTTCTTTTCTATCTCCATGGGGAGCGGTTCAGCTAACTTCGATTACGTGCGAAATCGAAGTTGGCCTTGCCCAGGTAGCGCCCCGGTTTATTTTAGGACCACACCACTGTTTATCATCGATCATAATATTGTGACTATAATATCAAAAAATTTCCATTAAATTGCATTAACAATTTAGAATTATACCAATAATAAATGATTTTTCAGTTAGTTTTTTTCTTTATGTATCATTCTTTTCAATTGTAGAGTTGGCCTTTGATATATATAAATGGCGCTGGAGATTTGGAGGGGCCAATCCTTGACCTTTTCGACGCATTCTCCAAACCATTTAAGTAAGAAGCTAAAATATGCAAAAGTATTTTTCTTGAAAATGTGATCTTTTCCGAAATTTATAATGAAAAGAAATTTGAAATTTGTATAATAAGTGAATCGTAGCATGCAATCCATACCTGAAATTGTTTTCACGAGTCTCTAAAAAATATATTATCACCACTAGGTGAAGTAGGCTTCGGGAACAGGCTTGGAAATAAGGTTTATTTCTAAACTGGTCTATTTGGCCAGAGACTCCCAACTCTTGAATTATTTATGTGGTCACGTAGAACAGTTGGTTAATAATACCGTAGATAATTTTGAATTAATAAACTGGACACTGGACCATAAAGCCCCTAGCTTTTGAATAAAAAAACTGGTCCGAGCATTTAATAAACTGGTCTTTGACCCAGTGACCACCGCTTATTTCCAAGCCTGTTCGGGACGAGTGTCTCAATCCCGATCCTGTACGCATCTCTGATTCGCTGTTTTTCTCGTCTGCTTTCGTGGCGTCGTCTGTCGCGTTTATCGAAGATTTTAATTTAATTTATCTACGATGGATAAAAATTATGGTTGCGGGTTTTGTTCTAAAGTATTTCATTCTAGATCGTCTTTAACCAGTCATTTGAAAAGAGTTCATGCCTCAATAATTTCTAGCAGTTTAGGAATGACTATTAAAAATTATATGTACAGAATCATGTCTTAAAACTATAGCATTTTCCGCTATTAGCGGACTTCTTGAATTTCAAATTTATATTGTAGCTAAATTTCTATTTCAGGGGTGAAAATTTCTAAAAATAAAGTCAGTATACTGCGACAGTGTAGGGAAGACTAAATACATATAATATTTACAGATATTATGCAAATATAATATAATTTTTAATATATTGCATTTTCCACTATTAGCGACTTAGTCAATTTCAAACAAATTTAGGAAAGTTTAAAATTCAGGGTTGTACATTTTGTAAAATAGATTAGTAAACTGTGACAGTTAAAGACTAAAAAAATAAAATTTACAGATATTTTAACATCATTATCATAGTTTTAAATATTACATCTACACTAGCCTATTAGTGTCTTCATCATTTTCAAACCTAAATTTAGCAAATATTTTTTAGAGTTGTAAATTTTATTGACATGAACTTAGTAAAGTCAAAAATTATCACATTTGGTAAAGTTAGTAAACATCAGATTTGGTTGAGCCTTTGATACTAAAATTTCAAACCTAAAATTAGCTAATATTTTTTAGAGTTGTAAATTTTATTGACATGAACTTAGTAAAGTCAAAAATTATCACATTTGGTAAAGTTAGTAAACATCAGATTTGGTTGAGCCTTTGATACCAAAATTTCAAACCTAAAATTAGCTAATATTTTTTAGAGTTGTAAATTTTATTGACATGAACTTAGTAAAGTCAAAAATTATGACATTTGGTAAAGTTAGTAAACATCAGATTTGGTTGAGCCTTTGATACTAAAATTTCAAACCTAAATTTAGCTAATATTTTTTAGAGTTGTAAATTTTATTGACATGAACTTACAATTTTTAGTAAAGTCAAAAATGATCACATTTGATACTATAGTAAACAGAAAATAAAGTTGAATATGCATGAGAAAATTTTAATGGTGTTTAAGACGTCAAGTTCTTATACTTTCAAGATAAAACGTGTTTTTAAAAAATCGTTTATATAACCACAAAAAGTGATATTTTTCAAAATTGATCAATATTGATCAAAATTCATTAAATTTGATAAAAATAGATTAATTTTCATTATTTAATTAAGTCGGGTAAAAATGGAAAAATTTAATTTATTTTATCAAATCTTGACATATTTTGATCAATGTGATCAAAATGAGTTAAAGTGAATCAGAATGAGTTAAAATGAATGAAATAACAGAAAATGAATAAAAATGCCTGTAATTGGCTAAATATTCTAAGCTTTTTGTAAAAAATATATATTTTTAAAAATATTTTAAAATTAAAAAAATTAAATGATAAATGAAGAAAATGATATAAATGTCGTACAAACATCTAATTTTATTTTAAAACAATTTTAATTTAAAAATTGATAAAATAGGTTAAACCCGATCAGTTTTTATTATATTTTTATCAACTGGATCAAAATTGATAAAATATTTATTAAATTTGAATAATTACTCAGGGCCGTGCATAGGGGGGGCAGGGGGGCAAAATCCACGGGGCCCGGGTGAAAAGGGCCCGTAGCTGTAGGGCCCATCAAAGAAGCTCGAGGGGGGTGCAAAGCAACATAATTTGGCTGAAGTTTTCAGGGCTCAAGGGGGGGGGGGTGCAAATTGAAGGGGCCCGCGAGTAAGTTTGCCCCCCGGGCCCCAGGATACCTCTGCACGGCCCTGTAATTACTTAATATTTGGCAAAAATATTTATGAATTTAATATATAGGATCAAATCATAATGAACTCTTATAAATTTGATCAAAATGGGTAAAATGTTTTCAAAATTTTATTTAATGAGAAAATAGAAAAGGAAATGGATAAAAAAGTTATAATATATAATAAAAATGTCTCAAACTTTATTTTAAACTTTTTTGTTTTTCAAAAATGATAAAATCGATCAATTTTAAACCTATTTTATCAATTTTTTAAAATACAATTGTTTTTAAATAAAATTAGATGTTTGTTCGACAATTAAATAATTTTCTTCAATTTCTCAAATATTTTAGATTATTTCTAATTGTTAACCAATTTAACCTTTTTGATCAGTTTTAATCAAAACAAAATAAAAAATTTAAAAGTTTATAATATTTAAAAAACCAAGCATTTAGGAAGACAAATGTTTTTACTCTCATCCAGTAAGAACGCCCTTTTCCTTTTCCTATTAAGCCGACCGGATAAATAATGTTTATAAGATCGATTTTAAGGTTAGTATTCTGATATAAATTTTAATTTATAAACAATTTATAACCCTAATGGCTAATGCTAATAACAATTTTCCGGTGAATATGTAAAATTTAAAGAAAAATCAAGTTTTCCTTGATTTTATTGATGAGTACATATTTGAGACTTGTCCATATTATCAACTTAAGCATAGGAAGAAAAATTCTGGTCTGATATTAATTAACCAATTTATTTGAAATTTGAAGTAAAAAAATTAAAATTCATGAAGCAATTAACTTTTTCATAAACTGAATGATATAACAGACCAAAAATATTTTTCAATCAATTAATCTGGGGCGGAGATACTGTACACATTTTAAGAAACTGAAAATGTTATTTAACAATATTTAACAGTTTTTAGAGTAACTTAATAATAGAATTATTGACTCAAAATATTTGTTCTTATCCTATAAAATTATTTCGGGATTAAAAAAATGACACTTAACTCAAAGACGCTGGATGTTTTTCAACCAGTGTCTGAGAGTAAAGTATAGTTTCTTAATCCCCAAAACATTTTATAGGATAAGAGGAAACATTAATCTAATTTTTAATTTTATTAAGAAAGCTAATAGTTCCATGATTTTGAATTTGTTTAAAATTTAAAATTAAAAGTTTCAAAGACATAGGTTAAATAAATAGAGCGGATGAATAGGGAAGCGTTATTTCTTCAGCCTCAAACATTTTATGGGATAAGATAAGAATAAAAATTTATGGTCTGATTTATAATCTGTAATTGAGTAGGCTAATTTTAGCATGATTTTGTATTAATTAATTTCATAACTCCAAAATTCGAAGATATTGTTTGGGAAAATTACAACTAACGTGAAAGTTTTCTAAGCTTTTTAAGGTTTTTAACTTTATATCGATATAAAATGTATAATATCAGTAAACATACTAATAATAATCAGCTAGGCTAATACCCAAGGCCCACCTTAGGCCTAAGTCGTCTTGCGATGGTGGCCGGGTTACAATGCGTAGGAGGGTGGTGGCAAGCCCTGCAAGCCACGCGAGCCAACAGCTCCCTACACTAACTATTGCCGTTAACCTCAACAAGTTTTTTATAGAAAGGGAAACCGAAGAGCTCGAGGGAAAACCCCTTAAACCAAAACATAAATCAGTTTAAACAAGTCTCGAGGTTTAGTTTTACTTTCAGATTCGAAAAAATTAGGCGAAAATTCCGCTGTATTTAAATTTGCAAACAATATACTAGACTAATCATGGAATGAAAACGTTTTTATTTTTTTTTCAAAAATACGGAAAATTTTCTGGAAAAAAGGCCTTGGTCATTTTCCGGAATATTTTCCGAGCGGGAAATTTTCCGCAGAAAATTTTCCGACTTAAAAGCCTGGTTTTCACTGGGCTAAAAAACGGCGGAAATTGTTTTACGCAAATATATTTCCGGCGGATTTTCCAAGGCTTTTCCGCAACTGGTTTTCACTGGGGATTTTTTCAAGCGGTTTGTAATTTGGCGGTTTCGATAGCGCATTCGCTGAAGATTGTATCTTTACTGACTCACAGAATTAAAATGGACGCCGAAGAGGTGCCACAAGTCGCATTTAATGCTTATATTTTCGCGTATATTCAACTAGTTAATGGTATTTTAGCATTTCATTTATGGAGAAAATATGCAAGAACTATCTACGAAAGACGTTTCTGGGTAAGGGGAATAGTTTTGAGACGCGAGGAAAAGCAGGGTTGGCAAAAATGATGTTTTTTTCATAAAAAACAAAAAAACAGTTTTTTATGATTAAAACATGTTTTTTTTGTTTAAAATGAGTTTTTTATTACAACAAAAAAAAACAATGTTTAAAACATGTTTAAAACAGGTTTTAAACCTTTTTTTAGTGGTAGTGATTATGTCTAGCCCTACAAACTACAATCTCGAGACAGAAGAGCAGACGCCACTCACGCCAGATAATCACAAATAACGAGACAAGGCCGGCTTGTACTTTCTTTCACGTGTGCTGCTGCAACACTAAACTAGCTGTTGTGTTCTTGATAATTATAGTTATTTAGGAAGATTTATATATTAAATTCAATTTTTTTTTCGAGCTAGAGGCAATAACTAAAGACATTGAAAGTTGTAAAAAAGGTTGCAAATGGCATTGACTCCTGCACATTTCTTAGGAAATATGCTAGACCCAAGGTTCAACGGAAATCAACTGGATGAGGACCAACGTGACTTAGCAATGCAGTACATAGCATCATATCACCCCTCGATAATGCCTGATGTAATAAAATATCAAGCAAAAATGTCGCCTTTTAAAGACTATTTGTTTTCAGACGTTGTACTCAAAAGTGAAATAAAACTTAGTTCTAGCTCCAGTTTGGCAGAGCAAACTATAGAAGTTGTTAATCAACTTCATACTGCTGTAGCTTCCTCAGCCGGAATAGAAAGAGTATTTTCAGCTTTTGGTCTGGTTCATTCTAAAATACGAAACCGACTGGGAACTGAAAAAGCCGCTTAAGACCTTTTCACACGAGCCAACTTTTCAAATCAAAATGCTGAGTCAGCAAAAATGGATCAGTGATCCATTTTTTTCTCGCGTACTTTTTTGGTGGATCAACTCATCGAACTTTTATTCACACGAACCAACTAGTTTACTCAACTCAAAGTTGACTCATCTAGTTGGATCAAAAAGTTGGCTCGTGTGAATAGACCTTAAGTTGGTTAAAACACTGAATCAAAAACCTTTTCGTGTAAATCGTGTAACTAATGTTTAACTTTTGAATAAATGAAGTAATTTTTAAAAATTTAAATGTTTTTTATAAAAAAAACCAAAATTAACATTATATGTAGCTTAAGGAAAAAAACATGTTTAAAACATTTTGTTTAAAACGATTAAAACAAATTGAAAAAAAACTTGGACCGGTGTTTTAAACATGTTTAAAACATTTGTTTTAAACATTTTGTTTAAAACTTGCCAACCCTGAGGAAAAGGGCTACTACAAAGATTTAATACAAGAACTGAGGGAATCTGACAGTGAAAAACACCACATGTAAGCCTTGGCCATTTGTTGTACAAAGATTAATGATTAGGTTTTTTCGTATGTCCAAGGAACAATTCGACCACATATTAAGTCTCGTCAGGGTCAAAATATCTAAGAAGAAGACCAATTTCAGAAAACCGATATCTGCAGAAGAAAGATTATCCGTAACTTTGAGGTATTTCGTAATTACAGTAATATACTAATATTGTGCATTTTCTTATATTAAGTTATCTTTCCTCAGGTAATTGGCCAGTGGAGACAGTCAGATCAGCCTGTGTTTTGGTTTTCGCATCAGTAAAACTGTCATATCTAATATTATACGGGACACGTAAAGTTATATGGGAAGTTTTGTCTCTTATTTGCTTGAAGATGCCGCAAAACCCTGTTGAATGGGGAGAAGTTAGTAAAGGATTTTATGAAGAGTGGGACTTTCCTCATTGTTGTGGTTATTATTAGTATAGTTTTAATGGCCATGTGTGACGCTCACTATCGTTTCACGATGGTAGACATAGGGAGCTATGGAAGTGAAAGCGATGGTGGTATTTTTTCTTCTTCATGCTTTGGGGCTAAAGTGAAATATAACCGTTTACCTTTACCTCAACCAAGATCAATGCCTAATTCCTACATAAACTTTCCGTATTTTTTCATCGGTGACGAGGCATTTCCCCAACTTCCAAATTTAATGCGTCCTTATTCTACCTCAAAAGGTGTTACATTAACTGAGCGAATCTACAATTTTCGGTTATCACGAGCAAGAAGGGTAATCGAAAATGCCTTTGGCATTATGTCAGCTCAATGGGGAATTTATCAGAAAACCATCAAAGGCAATCCGGAAAACGTTGATGGCATCATAAAAGCAACAGTGTGTCTCCACAATTACCTTATTACGGATGAATTAGGAAAATCAAAGCACCAGCGCAGATACAATGCAGCAGAATTAGCTGATTTTGAAGATGACAGTGGTGAATTACTAGAAAATGGACAATGGAGAAATTTAGTTGAGGAAGACTGTGCCATAAAAGATTTTGTAGACAATTGTAGACCAAACCGAAGCAGTGAACTGGCACAAAGGTTGAAAGAAAGGTTAGTCAATTATTTTTCTAACGAAGGTGCAATTGACAACCAAATAGCTCATGTCTCTAGAATGTAGGGATAGTTTAGTGAAATTTTCATTTTTATAGAGATTATCCATTTATTAAAAAGGTTAATAGTACAATATCAGATGTGTTTATTTCTGACAATATTTTAAGAACTCTTAACAGTACAATGTTATTTATAACAATAAAAACTTGTCAATAGTACAATATGTTATAACAATAAAATTCATATTTTTAATGAAGTTTAAAACTATTTTTCAGTCTTCACTTTCTATATCGAAAAAACATGTTTCAATTTTGTATCTCAATTTGCGTTGTTGGTTGACATTCAATCTTTTTTTCTGTGAGCACAACTTTGAAAGTAATAGAATGTTTCGTCTTTTTCTTCCTCTTTCTCCTGTAATTTTCTAATACTTTGGGGTACGAGCTTGTTGAAATTAGCTGTAGCAGCATCCAGCATGTTAAACATTTTATTTTCAATTTCATCTCTTTTACGTTTGCGATGAGTGGTTTTGGATGGAGTATGATATTCAGATTTAGATTTATCAGCTGAAACAAAAGCAACTTCCTCAATGGGTTTATTGGTTTCAATAAGAGGGTGTACTTAATTTGATTTCGAGATAGGGATCTTAGAATTTTCACATTTCTCTATTGACATGTCATCATCTACCAAATTTTCATAGTTAACTGTAGTTTCAACAATATTTTCCCTTTAAATAAAATGAAGCTGTAGTTTGGATTGTTTTGCATTTTAAAATAATCAATAGTAAACAAACCTTGGTGGAGTACGCTGAGTAGCATTGAATATGTCATCGACTTCTTCGGATTCATCTTGCAAATCAAATGGGGTACTCTGTTCAATTAAAACTTCCAGGTTGTTGAAAGTTCTAAATGAGTGTAATAACAATTCTTTAAACTATTAAAATGAAAGCTCAAATTACAAATAACATACTTTCGGTGAGATACTGTACTGCTGAGAAATCCATCTAATATTTTATATTGCTTCCATGTGGGTACAATAATATCATCCAACCCTGCTCCACTCCTCGACTCTGTTGCCCTCTTTTCTTTCAAATACAGTATCTATCTCTAAGATTTTTCCATTTCTTTGACGCGTCAAAGCCTTATATAAATTAGAAACATGTAACAATTAAAAGTCTGCAAAAGTATATTAATCTTAAATCTCTTTACCTAATATGCCATAGATAGCTCTAATAGCAGTCCACCGATTTTCTTTCATTTCATTGTTTTTGAAACATCTATTTGCTTTGTCATACAAAAAAGGATAAGCGCGAACCTCTTCTATGAATAGCCCCTGTTGATTACTATTCATTCGTTTTTGTTTAGAAGTCATCGTGACAAACTGACTAAATTACAAGTATGATGTTTATAAACTAAACGCGTCGCTTTTTAGGCCTCCCGCCTAACAAATTGAATCAAACCGAAGTGACGTCAACGCACGATCTTCACTGATTGGTTAGCACATTGCGTTGCGTTTTAAAAATTCGGAAAAATAGAACTTCCATTCCGCGCTTGTTCGCGGAATATCGCAAGCGTTCCGTAAAATTTTGCGGAACAATTTTTCCGCAAATGGCGCGGAAAGCCAATTCTGCAGTTTTTTAGCCCAGTGAAAACCAGGCTTAACAACACTAGATGTGGGTATAATAAAGAATTTATAGGATAAAAATAAACATTTAAGGTCTGATTGGTCATTTTGTTTTTGAAAAGTTAATTTCTTAATTATTTTTAATTGTTTATCCTAAAATTTCTAACACAATGGCTAAAAATTTTCAGCGGATGAGAAATTTCAGTATCTAAGAGGGAGATGTAATTTCATCCGCTCCAAATCATTTGATAGGAAATGATTAAAATTTCTGGTCTGAATGATAAAATTACTTAGAATGAGTGGAATATCTCAATCTTAAATCAATTTATAGGGTAAGGATAAATATTAATGGTCTGGTTTATCATTCTGTTATCAAGAAAGCTATTTTGATTTCAAAAAATTTTTTACTCAAAACTTTAAAGATAATAATTGGTTGGTAAAATTACCAATAAGAAGTTTTCTTCAAGAGCATGTATCCTCTTCGATATTGTTTTAGTTTTTAATGATGTTGTTTATGAAATAACCAATTAAAATTTATCAAGCCTTAAATAAAAAAACTGGAAATACGCTATCTTTTATTTCAATTCAACTTAAAAAAATTAAAAAAATCGGTAATGTGAATCGTACTTATTTGACACAGTAATGAAAAAATATGCTTATATTCTATCAAATCTTTCTACTGTATTTTGTCGTATGTAACATTAAAAATTTGATTAACAAATTTTCCATACGCATTATAATTTCACATTAAGGAAACACAGTTTAAACCTAACCTATATTCCATCTAATGTAAACATGTTTAAAACCTACAACTAAACATATGTAGAGCCTTAACACGAAGCGATCTCAATCGTGTTTAAAATTGAAACAAATTTACCCTAAGCACATCCCGAATCTAAACACTTGGGGAACTTAATATTTTTATTCGTTAAACATATTGGATGTTAACACAGTTATCTCTAAATGTGTGTAAAAGAGCATCGCATTTGGAGGTTTTGGAAAACGTTTAAATTCTAAATGTTGTTTTTTTTTGTGTACGTGCGAAATTTCAGGGGGTTTATTCGCAGTACCAAAATAGGGATCATTTCTTCACTTTCTTTCTTAATCACTGAGCTAATACCTACCGTTTTTCACATCTATATTGATTCATTTCCACTAAACATTTGCAATTAATTAAAATTAAAGATAAATATAAAATCAAACGACCATTTTATCAACCTTTTATTTAAGAAATGTAATGGTCAATTTACTTAGATAGCGCAACGTGCACCACGAGGGATCATTATTTAGTGGTTTCTCTTCACGGACCCCGAAACCCTCCTATATTAATTAGTCCAAGGTGCAACTACAAAAATAAAACACGAAGAAAAACAGCTACTGTGCTGATCATTTTATTTCCTTTCCTTATTTGGTCAGTAACGTATAAACTTCACACGTTATTTGTTTATCAGCTCAGTTAATCCGTTAGTCGAAAAACTTCAAAGTTTGAATATTTCTGCTAAGTGTAGATGGCGCTCAATTAGAGTGTAATTTTTCTTTTGGTTCACCAATATTGAAATATTAGGTCTTCTTATACTTTCGTTATGTTAATCTTAAGCATTTCACTTGGTTTCAGTTGGACACATAGCACAGGCACAGCAGAAGTAAGTATAAATGTTTTTCTCGTTGATATTTCCAAAATAACTCGTATACTATTATTGATTTTTAAAATTCATGCTTTAATTTTGCGAAGTAACTTTAAACATCTGGCGAATTAAGATGAAAAAGCTATAGAACTACACTTTTACTATTGAGTGGTTTGGCCGATTTTAAACACGCTTCCTAAACGAACCCAATAACGTGAAAGCCAGTATTTATTTGCTTCATTAATTACAGGATTCTGACATTTGGTTGTTTCCGTTTACTGTCACGCATGAAAAACTGTTTGTTAAAAAATATCAGTACACCGCAGAGCTTTACTATTCAAGAGTACTGTTGGTTTCAAAACGACAAGAATTTGTTTTTAATTCTCCCTTAACCAGCATCGTAAACATTCCACTGTGGGTAAGTGTTACAAGCTTGGAACGACACTTTCAATGAAAAACAATAATAAAATCCTCAATTCAAACACAATGAAATCGAAACTTTGAAAATTAAAATTATATGTACACTCCCGATCAAAGATTTCCGGCCGATTTCATATGGCCGCCATTTTGACTGTGTTTACGTGAGAGGGCTGGTTGCGGCCTTTTTGGAAAGGAAATAAGATACAATTAAAATTGTGGTTGCAGCTCTCATATTGGCATAGTGAATCCGGAAAGAGTAAAACACCACCAAGAAGACATCACGAAATGAATTGGTTTTTTATTGACGAGTGACACAAAATGTTTATTTTATGACGTTTGGTCTCATTTTACGTAATATGTCATGCATAAAACAAATCGGTTTGGAATTGCAAAAGGTATTAATACAATAGTAGCGGTTTAAGGGGGAAAAATACAGTAAAAGCATCTTTTTCGTTCAAGCTGAACGTTTCTGTTTTAACAATTACATAATTGAATTATATTTTTCTTATTAGGCTGAACCTTCCTCTAGTTGCTAAAATAATTTTGATAATTCTAATATTAATAGTTAACGAGATTTAAGGTCCTAACTAAAGGGTAGTTCGGGCGCTTGCCCAACTTGTTTAGCTCTGGGGGTCCGAATTAAAACGTAATAACTTAATTACTTTTAAATTTAAAATTGTAAAACATATTTTAGGCACTAAACAAGAGGCTGTTCTTTCATAATAAGCCAATTTAATTTTTTTCAGCTTTGAATAAAATAATATTTTCCTCCGAATTTCCCTAATTTCTTTTTTCCCTTTTTACGGTTTTTTGGGGTCAATATTTCCTCAGATATGAGAAATTTCCCTCAATATGGCATCACTGTTCGTTTTTGACGTTTCAGTGGTGATTTGTGATTTTTCGCGTAGTGATGACTGATGATCAAATAAAGGACGAAAGTGGTATATTTTCTAGCCAGAATTTTATTAAAGATCTTCTGCTGTTAATTTTCTACAACCAAGGTCACGATGCAAGAAAGGTGCCTATTAACTCCTTGAGAATTGTCAATCGCCTCGAAAATATTTTTGAACCATAATTAATAGAATATTCATTTGTGTGAGGAATAAAACCTTTTATTATACTTTGGGGCGCAACGATTGAGCAGACTCGTGATATCTTAAAAGGAATTAGTCCTGCCACGGATAGGCTCAAAAGTAAAAACCGTTAGTAGCTGCGTGCCTTGAATATTAGCTTATTTCACTTCAGAGAAAACTTGGTGGAAAAACCTTTCCCTGTATATTTCAATAGTTGTGATACTTCATACATAAATTGATTAATTTCACAGCTAACAACTTAAGGCGATGTGGAAAATAATTTTGTCGAGTAATAATAACTTTTGCAATTCTAAACCGATTTTCAATATGAAAACAGAATGGTTTTCTGCGTGGCATAACAAGTGAAATGAACGTTGGCAAACCTGTCCAAAAAGGCCTTCCCCATAAACACAATCATAATGGCGGCCAAATAAAACGGCCGGAAACCTCTGTCCTGAACTGTACACCTTTGGTTTTCACGCTTTTACAGTTGATCATTTTGGTGTTCACTTCGTATATTCTCCTCTCGGTTGTCAGCTCAGTAATCCAAAGAATCTCAGCACACAAAAACCAAAACTCTGTTGGATATTTTTGGTTATACTTTGAGGCTCTTTTTAATCAAAGTAAGTTAAATTTACAATTGATTTATTTTTTAATTGATTGATACGACGTTAGGAGCTTGTATCTGTATCTGTAGACTCAGGACACTGGAATGCCATTATATACTCAATCCAACTTTGGAAATGGTTTTAGCACTAAGATTTTAAGGAAATTTAGTTAAAGCTTAATAATAATTGTCATAAATAACTTAAAAACAACAACATCCACTTCTTGTACAATAAAAGGTTTTAATTTATAAAAACGACAACTAGTTTCGTAACCCCTTCGGGAACTTCATTAGGGGGCGTACCTAGTAGAAATACGAGACTTTTCCAAAACCGCGTTCCAGAGACGTTTTAACGAGACAAAAGGTCTAGTATTTTTACGAGAGCTACTGAGCTCTCGTAAATGCGTTTAGAGGCGATAATAATCATGTTTTAGAAAATGGCGGTGGAGTTTCTTCGAGCTAACGTGATAAATCAAGGTGTAAACAACATCGAAACAGACATCCCGCGGAAAATAATGCATCGGGAGAGTCCGAAAACTATGAATTGATTTAAAAAAAAGGATTTTTGGCACTACCAATGAAACATTTACCTGAAACCGCGTTTATTGAGATACAAATAGGAATGGCCAGGGCCCGAATCGAAGTTCGCCCCATAGATTTTGTTACGCAAGTAAGAATTCCTTTACCAATATTTTTTTCATAATAAAACGAAACGAAGAAAGAACGATCTTTTCGTTTTAATATCTATATAAATTGTCACTTTTGGAGCAATTTTTTTTATAAAATAATCTTATTGCAGATCCTCATAATAATGTGCTGTATATGTTTTGGAAAGACGGCGAATTATTGTATTAGACCTTGATTTTTTAACATATGCTCCACTATAATAAAATTATTTTAATTCCTCAAATAGAAGTATTTTTTTTATTATTGTAGCTATCATTTAAAGAGAAAGGGGAACACATCTCCCTTTTGACCGGATACCCAATGATTAAAAACTCCCAAATATACTTAATGAAATGTTTATTAATCCCCAAACTGCTTTTATGGATAAAACATTACAGGAAGGTGATAAACACCTTTGAAAAATATCCAAATGAAATTCAAATCTACCGCCAAACTGATATTAAGAGAATAACCAGCATGAAGATGGAGACAGCTCCGTTAAAAAATCAGTTTGGTCAGCTGACAATAATAAAGAAATAAGTTTCATTGTTGTGGAAAGTATTACATTTGAAAGCTAGAGAAAATGTCTCTGGAACGGGCCTTAAATTATTAACCCCCATTTCACGCTCACTACCAGCGTGTAAAAACATTAACAGCGGAAAGATCTTTCAGTATCAACGGCAATCTGTTTCAATTAAACAGATATTTTCCGCTTCTGCTGGGTAAACCCGCCAAATTTAAAATTATCCGTTAATTTTTATAACCAATACTAGCTACTATAAAAATGGGGCTAAAGGGCCCGTTCCAGACACGAAAAAGTCTCGTAAATGTACGAGAAATACAATACATTTCCAAAACGCGTTCCAGATACATTTTAAGGAGACAAAAACTCTAGTATATTCTAAAAAGGTACCTTTGAAAAGAATGTATCGGGAGTGATACAATACTATGATTGATTACAAAAAGGGTTTTTGAAATTAGCATTATACCTTTTAACCTGTAACTGGATTTATTGAGCTACAAATGGGAATTGCCAAGACCCGAATAGAAAGGCACGTAATAAATTTCGTTATATACGCTGTCAAGAATTCCTTTAACATTATTACTGTCTAATAATTAAACGAAAAGAAGAACGAAAAAAGAACTATCTTTTAGTTTTGATAAAAAGGGTGCCCATGTCTTCAAGGTCATTCAAAAACTATCTCGAGAGACTTGTTGCTCGCCGTATTATTAGTTCAAATAACTTTGATTTGTTCAATCAGAAGTCGAGAAATTGAAGGTTCTATAAAATTGGTTGCCATTTCATCAAGTTTTAGAATAATTGAATTCCGACGTTAAACGAGCTCAAGCATGTTACGTAGCCGGCGGTGGCATAATTGATCCGTTGTAAACTGTTCAGAATTCCGATTAAAATGGAATTTGCATAACCTTGTAAGTGTTCTAATTAAACTTTACTTTAATTCAACTCACCCACTTTAAAACGATGCTTACAACAATTCCCAATGATATAGTCAGGGCTCCAGATTTTGGTGATCTCAAGTCAATGACCTGCAATTCCCAAAACTTTTTGTACCAAAAATTATTTTATTTTTCATTTGTAGCATCTGGTTATTCCTTGTATAACACCTTAATTTTTTTAATTTTCTCCACTACAGTAAAAATTATTTCAATTCCTAAAATAGAAGTATTTATTTATTATTGTACCTATCATTTTAAGAAATTCTCCCTTTTGACCTGATACCAATTATATAAAACTCCCCAATATACTTAAGAATGAAATGTTTATTGAAAATTCGAATCTAACCCCAAACTGATTTTATGGGTAAACAATTAAAAGTTTAAAAAAAACTTCTTCGCAGTCATTTTCTTTGATTTCTTCATTTTTTAAACAATTTCGCGTTTGTGAATAATAAATGTAAATAAAACAAATGTAAATTACAACGAAAAATTAAAATATATCAACAATATTATTAATAAAATGTAATATATATATATATATATATATATATATATATATATATATTATATAAATAAGTGATTACTACCCGAAATGATGAAGTCGAAATTGGAAATTTGCCGCTGTTTACAAGAAATAAATAATACACAGCGCTAAGGCTTAACCGAGCGATTATATGGAAACGCTACTCGTCGGAACTTTCCGGCGTTTCTGGAGTAGATTCTTCGCCATGTGATCCGCCAGAAATGGCCGACTTAGCCTTTTAAAATGTCGAAAAAGTAAATAACGGGAACGAAACTGGGGATAAAACTAACAAAAGCCGCAGAAGACCAAAGGCCGAAAAAATAAATAAAATTAGGGCAAGAAAGAAGAGATAAAGGACACCTCAGTTAACTGGAGTTTTTCAATATTTTGTCACTAGATACCGCTGGGGTCGCGCGGCGAACTTTGAGCGACATCAAATAGCTGAAGTAATATATTCAGAAGTATATTTTGACTTTGGAACACTGTATTAGCATATTTTTCGGCATGCACGCGCAGTGGCTGTACCGCATCAAGTTATGATCTTCGTTGTAGTAAACCTCGTATTTGAAAAATATTACGCAAAACCACTACCACCCCGACAGATCTACGCTTCACAAAGGCTAAGTAGACCGAGATCTCGAAAGAAGATTCGACTTCAGCAACTGGTTACTCAATGCTGTTGACAACGATCTCCAATTTATTCGCAACGTGTCCACAAATGAATGCTCATTTTCAAGAGATGGACTTTTCAATCATCAATGTAATCACCTATCGAAGGACAAAACCCTCACTGGGGATTACAACACCATCAACAATTGAAGTTCAACGCCTTAATGTTTGGGCTGGAATCGTGGGTAATCACTTCATTGGTCTAGTTGAGTGTTTCTACCTCGAAACCTCAACGTCAGAACTATTTGCTTTTCTTACAGAACGCACTCTCAGGAGAAATCAATGACCTTCCGTGAGCTCAACGGCAAAGACTTTGGTTTCACCAAGATGGTGCCCTGCCTGATTATCACAGAGATGTGACCAACTTCCTAAAGCATGAGTTCCCTCAACGTTGGATCAGCAGAAACCGTGTCGTTCATTGGCCATCAATGTCCGCAGATTGTACGCCGCTGCAGTTTTCCTTTTGGGGATTTATCTAAGAAAGGGTTTACGCAAATCTGGTTCAAAGTCAAGACGAACTTCGTCCACGAATTAAATGATTGCCGTGAAGTAACCCCAGAAATGATCAAACGTGAGTTTGATAAGATGATAGCTCAAGCTTAAGCCCGTGGGGCAGCTGATGGCGGGATAATTGAATTATTGTTGTAACATACTGTAAAAATTGTTTATAAACGATAATCAAATTAATTATCATTGACATTTTCTTTAATTGTTTTATAAACGAACTTTTCAACATATATTTTCAAGGAAGCGTTGTTTTAAGAAAAGTATTTTTATTTTAAATAAAAAGCTACATGTAAGTGACTTCCGAAAGAGGAGTTTAAAAATAAATTAAGTCATTCTTAGTAAAAGTTTGTAATTGTAGAGAATTGAAAGTGTTGTATCGCTTGCCCTGATTGTCAATTTTTCAAGTCGTCTATTTCAGTCAAAAATTGTTCTTTTTTATCGAACTAAGGATATTCGTACTTTTTCGTTGAGGCTCTACAACTTTCTCATTGCTAAATTTAATCTAGCAACTAGTGGTGAAAAAATTATATTTTGGAAATTGTGAAAATATTGTCAGAAATCGATGAGGTTTCAGTGTGGGCCGGTTCAAATAAAGAACCACAAAGATTTTAATATATTAGCGATTGTCGTTTTTCAACAAAATTAACTTTTGCAGCAAAAACAAGAACCTGTATAGTCATCATTATTTTAAGTACAATATAGAACTTCCGAACAACTAAAACCTGTATAATAACAATTCTGAAAAAACAAAAACGAGTTTTAAAGGAGAATTAATGTTTCCAACTTATTTCAAAAAGTAATTTCTACAAATATTTTAAATTTCCTTTCGCAAAGGCGACGTTTCGAGAAAGTCGATTTAAATTTTTTTTAAATGTGACAGAAATAAGAATAGTATTAAACTTCAGTTTCAAATGGTAATCGATTGTATAAATGTGCAAATTCTATGAAATTAATGTTTTATTTATAAGTTTTTGAGCAATATCAGTATAATTTTGTTAAACGCGAGTAAGCTCATGTAAAACAAGTATTTTTGAGTGAGCTAAAATCAAAGACATTGTTTCAGGGACAAATGTGGACGCCACCACTTTGCACAAACTGGTATGAAAACCTTGATTATTGGAATTTCTCCAGTTACAATAATTCCTGCGCTACAAATAAACCAAATTAATTATCATTCTAGCGTTTTCTGAATTAAAATAGGGTTGTTTATTTTACTGGAACAACTAAAGGTTTTATGGGAAGACGAATTTTGGTTACCTCAATTCGTTCTGAAAAATCTCAAAAATGGGCCAAATAATAAATAACGCAATATTATCTGGGTTAAACTTTGAATCAAAGAGATTTAAAAATTCTAATGATAATATAACAAAATTATTTATAAATAAACTTAATTGAGCGTAGCTCTCACTGTGGAAACTGGCAGAAAAAGTGGCTGTCCGGTCCTAGAGAAGCTATTGGATGAAACGAAAAGGGGCGTTTCGGAAAACGACTCGAGAGGGAAAAACGGGTGATTGTTCCGCGCTTTAAAAAAAATTGGTATTCTCTCACTGCGATGAATTGGGGGGAAAAAAAGTGGGGTTTCGGAAAACGAGTCGAAAGGGAAAGAGTGGTTAATCGGTCGTGTTGGGGGGAAAACGACTCCAGAAGAGCCGGCGCCAGAAAATTGCTGTCTGACGGAGCCACGAGAGGGGAAACAAGTGGGCCCGGCAGTCCCAAATAATAGTTTCACACGAGCCAAGCTTTACGAACACACGAATAGTAGTATAACCGGTAACGGAAACATGAACAAATAAAATAAACGGTCGAGAAAAACCGCTCGAAATATTTTTGTGGGTAATATGGGAACCGCTCGAAATATGTTTGTGGGAAATATAGGGGTGACAATTTCAAAAATTACCCATAGTGGTTGGGCTAAAGGGTTAAAAAACCAACAGAAGCGATTTCACCACGTTTAGAGATGCACTTACGAAAACCCATGCCACCCCCTCCCCTCCCTTCACACCTAGGGGCTCAGGGAAGGTGATAGCATAGTTCCCAAATTCCACAGAATGGCTGGGCTCCGAAGAGTCGCCAACAATAGATAGGAGCGCTCGGTGGGAGAGTCGCCATATCTTACCCTCCCCCACCCGAATGGAAGCGAGAGGCAAGCGCTGTTGCGGAAACCGTGTGCGAACGAAAACGCCAAAACGCCTGAGACGGAAACGCCAGAAGATCGCCGAATCCCGATTGCCTGACTTGCAAGGTTGTTGGTTGTCTAAACCGCGTGAATTTTAGGGATGAAAAGCTGGTGTAACTATAGCAGCATATGGCTAGCTTTCTACGGCCTTTCCCTCTCTGGTTTAAAGCGCGAGCGTAGGAGGATTCTACCGTGGCGTAAGAGAACGACGTTATTGCGGACGGTGGGAATCCTACCGTGGCGTTCGAAAACGGCGTGTTTGCGAACGGCGGCGGCGGGGACCGTAGCGGCTACGGGAGTTTTACTCTAGCCTATACTAGGCTCGTGTAAAACTAAAAAGACTCAACAGCTGACAATGACCGAAAAACACAAAACGTTTAAATGAATTTTTAAATTTATATTTTTATTGACCGAAAAAAACAAAACGTTTAAATGAGTTTTGAAATTTATATTTTTATTTAAAAAAAACAACACGTTTAAAAATTTATTTTGAAATTTTACGTAAAAGAACATTTAAACAATGGGCCACGTCGACGTCGACCTCAGATTCCACACCGGCAAGTCGTTCCCCGCATCTTATAACTGTTTCTCCACTCATTAATGCAAACGAATTGAAATAAAGAGTAATCTTTAAAAACTAAATTATTTATCTCGCTTTTCTTTCTCTACTTGAGTTTAATTAATCTAAGCCTAATTAACCACCGGATTTGCATCTCGCTCCGCTCAAGTATTTGTTGAAAATTCCGTTTTCGGTTTTTGCAACGTCCTAGTTTTTATAATAAAATGTGTAAATAAGCAGAAATTACTTCGCACTTAGGGCATCCGAACCCACACTTTCGGATACATCGACCAATTTCCTAATCTGTAGTGAGCTTACCCAATCGGTCGTGCTTGCTAGTAGCGAGTCACGTAATTTTTAAAAAAATTTAAGAGATCGTCCACTTGGGCTTGTCTAAAATGCAAATATGTGCATTGTGTTCGGAATAATATATTTTTGTGACATAGCAGATATATCCGTAATATCAACTAAATAGTTAACCCGTTCTAGTAGTATCTCTATCCTGTTCGATTTTTGACCATAAATTATTTTTAAAATTTATTTTCTAAGCCTTAATATAATTAAAATTATTTAAAAATTTCCCTTATTATTTAAATAATTCTATATGGAAAGTTCCTGTAAAAGTTTCAACGGAGTGATTTCAAGTTGAAAGTGCGCAACAAATTTCCCTGACGTGACAATATTATTTAGAAATATCCAAAAATAAGACCATAAGTTAATGATACCTCTAAGTAGACAAATAAGCCCTTTCAAGGTGGAATCTTTGTCCAGAAAATGTGATGTCAAATCTTGTCTCTCGATTCCCGCGAAAATGAAAGTTTTGAAAAATATCTCGGACCGACGCCACTGTGCGGTCAAGAATGAAACTATATTGGGCTGAGAGAAATAAACCAATAGCAAAAAAACGTTCTTTGTCCTCTGCGGGGGGAACGAATTTTCTAAGGGAATACCGAAATTTATCTCTTTTGGGGAAGTTCAAGCCAGCCTTGCACCAAACGGGATTAAAGAAACGTCAGCTTCGGCAGTTCCAAGTCTATGTTAAGGCTACTTTGATACGCAGTACGGAGAGACATAGGTTAATTTGGACAAGCATATCCGCCATAGGCAGCATAGCCATTTGTCTACTTAGAGGTATCATTACTTATGATAAGACTTATACACTAACGTTAAATTATTTGAACGCGTTAGCCGTTCCATTTTTGAACCATAATGCGTTTTGGTTTTTTCTACTCCTTTATGCAATTAAAATTGCAAGAACCTACCAAGAAAATATTAAGATGGGTAAACGAATTCCCTGACATCAAATCAATTTTCCGTGGTAAATCCCCCAATATTTAAAAATAAACAAGCTGATTTAAGGGTCAAAAATGAATCTGAGAATAAAAACTGACTTACTTCGAATCCCAGAAATCTCTTTATATCCATTGAATTATGTGCGAGCAGTTTTGGCCGAAAGTTTCTTTAGACCAAGCACATCTTAATACAAAAAGTGTTTATTTAATTGATTTTCCATTTTTTTTCAAAAACGCATTTTATTCTTAAGACGTTCACGGTTTAATTTGCTTTGGAATTTATGCAAAAAAGTATAAATTGCAAACATATCGCTCACTTTTTGTACGAGGAATCGTCTAAAACATGAGCTAAGTGAACTTAAATAATTAACCTAATATGGCTGTTTTAGTTTTGGTTAGAATCTTTTAAAATTAATTTACACGAGCCACCAGGGGTTGCACACCGAGTTGCTGCGTGTCAAAGGTAATACTATTTCTACAACGTTTTCACCGTGCAAACCATTTGTTATCAAACTCCGAGGATTTGCTTCAAATATTTAAATGTCATAATTTTAGTACACATAATTTGACTGTACAATACATAATTATAATATCAAAGTAAAATACCTTAATGAGTATAAAATTCTTAAAATAATATAAATTAAAATAATGAGTGTAAACTACTATAATGAATGTAAAATACAATAATGAGTTTAAAGTACGATAATAAATGTAAAATATATTTTTTAATATGAATTATTTTCATGAATGCAATAATTCTTTAAAAATGTAAAATACCTTTATAAATGTAAAATAATGTTACGAATGTAAAATAAAGTTATGAATGTAAAAAACGTTATGAATGTAAAATAACGTTATGATTGTAAAAAAACGTTATGAATGTAAAATAACGTTATGAATGTAAAATAACGTTGTGAATGTAAAATAACGTTAGGAATGTAAAATAACGTTATGAATGTAAAATAACGTTATGAATGTAAAATAACGTTGTGAATGTAAAATAACGTTAGGAATGTAAAATAACGTTATGAATGTAAAATAACGTTAGGAATGTAAAATAACGTTATGAATGTAAAATAACGTTATGAATGTAAAATAACGTAAGGAATGTAAAATAACGTTATGAATGTAAAATAACGTTAGGAATGTAAAATAACGTTATGAATGTAAAATAACGTTATGAATGTAAAATAACGTTACGAATGTAAAATAACGGTATGAATGTAAAATAACGTTATGAATGTAAAATAACGTTATGAATGTAAAATAACGTTAGGAATGTAAAATAACGTTATGAATGTAAAATAACGTAAGGAATGTAAAATAACGTTATGAATGTAAAATAACGTTATGAATGTAAAATAACGTTATGAATGTAAAATAACGTTATGAATGTAAAATAACGTTAGGAATGTAAAATAACGTTATGAATGTAAAATAACGTAAGGAAAGTAAAATAACGTTATGAATGTAAAATAACGTTATGAATGTAAAATAACGTTATGAATGTAAAATAACGTTATGAATGTAAAATAACGTTATGAATGTAAAATAACGTAAGGAATGTAAAATAACGTTATGAATGTAAAATAACGTTAGCAATGTAAAATAACGTGAGGAATGTAAAATAACGTGATGAATGTAAAATAACGTGATGAATGTAAAATAACGTGATGAATGTAAAATAACGTAAGGAATGTAAAATAACGTTATGAATTTAAAATAACGTTAGGAATGTAAAATAACGTTATGAATGTAAAATAACGTTAGGAATGTAAAATAACGTTATGAATGTAAAATAACGTAAGGAATGTAAAATAACGTTAGGAATGTAAAATAACGTTATGAATGTAAAATAACGTAAGGAATGTAAAATAACGTTATGAATGTAAAATAACGTTATGAATGTAAAATAACGTTATGAATGTAAAATAACGTTATGAATGTAAAATAACGTTAGGAATGTAAAATAACGTTATGAATGTAAAATAACGTAAGGAATGTAAAATAACGTTATGAATGTAAAATAACGTTATGAATGTAAAATAACGTTATGAATGTAAAATAACGTTATGAATGTAAAATAACGTAAGGAATGTAAAATAACGTTATGAATTTAAAATAACATTAGGAATGTAAAATAACGTTATGAATGTAAAATAACATTAGGAATGTAAAATAACGTTATGAATGTAAAATAACGTAAGGAATGTAAAATAACGTTATGAATGTAAAATAACGTTATGAATGTAAAATAACGTTATGATAAAAACGAAGACAGACTACTTTCTTGACGCGAGCTGTCAATATTTTCATTGACAGGAAGCTCCCAATGTCCTAACTAAATTGAGGCTTTAGTAGAATTATTCACCGGGATAAAATTAATCGTAATACCCAACTTGAATCAATCAGGAATAAAAAAACCAAAATTGTTGTCCTACCGTTCTCTAATGATATTCGCCATTTACTTCAGTAATAATAAATTAAAACCTGTTTTTAAACCTATTAATAAAATCGTTAATTATTTAAACCCCCTTAGGGATAAAACCCCGATGTTGGATAGATTTGGTATCTATGAACTCGAATGTTCTTGCGGAAAAAGTTACATCGGCCGATGTAAACGTAATTTCTGTAAAAGATTTAACGAACATAGAAATGATATTAAAAATGTTAAAATTATTATTCAGCCCTGGCGGCTCAAATATTCGAGAATCCTTAACATGTAATCCTTTTCAACAAACCCAAACACCTTGCTTTCTTAGACCATGAATTTAAACTTAAAATCATTGAATCACTTGAAATTATTAAAAAACAAAATGCAAAACACTGTCTTAATCGAGATAATGGTACGGGACGTTTTTTAGCTGAACTTTGGTTTGATGATTATTGTTGTGACGCCCCCTTGACACGTGACTAACTGTGTATTTTTGAATTTTTGAACTTGTTGTTAATTGCTAAAATCAGACCTGAAGATGTCTCTGTATTAGACGGCGAAACTAGTCGTGCGTTCTGTATAGCGTATTATAATTTTTAATTTTATATTTAAATGTTTTTACTGTGTAATTAAAGTAGTCTGTCTTCGTTTTTACCTCTCCGAGGGCACTTTGTACCCTAGGAGGGGTTATACAACCACCGTGTCTGTCTGTGGGTCTGTCTGTCAGGCCTGCGAACGCGTTCGCATTTTCGGGGCAAAGCGTAATCACTGCGTACCCAGTTTCTTAGAATCAGGGAAAAGGTTTTTCCAAAAGCGCCATCTTTTTGTGATTGGGTGTAGTATAATTTTTTAATCGGCCGGGATTCGAACCCGTGCCCTCTTGCATGACAGGTGAGCGTTCTACCGCAGAACCACGGATACAGTTACGCTTCACCGAAAATTAAAAACTCTTCCGAGGAGAGGTATATTTTGGCTTGCCAACTTGTTATTATCACATACACAGTTGCCGTTTTTAATTAATTATTTAATTAAGTTTTATATTAATAACGATGTGAATGTAAAATAACGTTATGAAAGTAAAATAACGTTATGAATGTAAAATAACGTTATGAATGTAAAATAACGTTAGGAATGTAAAATAACGTTATGAATGTAAAATAACGTTATGAATGTAAAATAACGTTAGGAATGTAAAATAACGTTATGAATGTAAAATAACGTTATGAATGTAAAATAACGTTAGGAATGTAAACTAACGTTAGGAATGTAAAATAACGTTATGAATGTAAAATAACGTTATGAATGTAAAATAACGTTATGAATGTAAAATAACGTTATGAATGTAAACTAACGTTAGGAATGTAAAATAACGTTATGAATGTAAAATAACGTTATGAATTTAAAATAACGTAAGGAATGTAAAATAACGTTATGAATTTAAAATAACGTTAGGAATGTAAAATAACGTTATGAATTTAAAATAACGTTATGAATGTAAAATAACGTTATGAATGTAAAATAACGTTAGGAATGTAAAATAACGTTATGAATGTAAAATAACGTTATGAATGTAAAATAACGTTAGGAATGTAAACTAACGTTAGGAATGTAAAATAACGTTATGAATGTAAAATAACGTTATGAATGTAAAATAACGTTATGAATGTAAAATAACGTTATGAATGTAAACTAACGTTAGGAATGTAAAATAACGTTATGAATTTAAAATAACGTTAGGAATGTAAAATAACGTTATGAATGTAAAATAACGTAAGGAATGTAAAATAACGTTATGAATTTAAAATAACGTTAGGAATGTAAAATAACGTTATGAATTTAAAATAACGTTAGGAATGTAAAATGACGTTATGAATGTAAAATAACGTAAGGAATGTAAAATAACGTTATGAATTTAAAATAACGTAAGGAATGTAAAATAACGTTATGAATTTAAAATAACGCTAGGAATGTAAAATAACGTTAGGAATTTAAAATAACGTTAGGAATGTAAAATAACGTTATGAATTTAAAATAACGTTAGGAATGTAAAATAACGTTATGAATGTAAAATAACGTAAGGAATGTAAAATAACGTTATGAATTTAAAATAACGTAAGGAATGTAAAATAACGTTATGAATTTAAAATAACGTTAGGAATGTAAAATAACGTTATGAATTTAAAATAACGTTAGGAATGTAAAATAACGTTATGAATGTAAAATAACGTAAGGAATGTATAATAACGTTATGAATGTAAAATAACGTTAGGAATGTAAAATAACGTTATGAATTTAAAATAACGTTAGGAATGTAAAATAACGTTATGAATGTAAAATAACGTAAGGAATGTAAAATAACGTTATGAATTTAAAATAACGTTAGGAATGTAAAATATTGTTATGAATGTAAAATAACGTAAGGAATGTAAAATAACGTTATGAATTTAAAATAACGTAAGGAATGTAAAATAACGTTATGAATTTAAAATAACGTTAGGAATGTAAAATAACGTTATGAATTTAAAATAACGTTAGGAATGTAAAATAACGTTATGAATGTAAAATAACGTAAGGAATGTAAAAGAACGTTATGAATTTAAAATAACGTTATGAATGTAAAATAACGTTATGAATGTAAAATAACGTTATGAATGTAAAATAACGTTAGGAATGTAAAATAACGTTATGATTGTGAAATAACGTTATGAATGTAAAATAACGTTATGAATGTAAAATAACGTTATGAATGTAAAATAACGTTAGGAATGTAAAATGACGTTATGAATGTAAAATAACGTAAGGAATGTAAAATAACGTTATGAATTTAAAATAACGTAAGGAATGTAAAATAACGTTATGAATTTAAAATAACGCTAGGAATGTAAAATAACGTTAGGAATTTAAAATAACGTTAGGAATGTAAAATAACGTAAGTAATGTAAAATAACGTTATGAATTTAAAATAACGTAAGGAATGTAAAATAACGTTATGAATTTAAAATAACGCTAGGAATGTAAAATAACGTTAGGAATTTAAAATAACGTTAGGAATGTAAAATAACGTAAGTAATGTAAAATAACGTTATGAATATAAAATAACGTTAGGAATGTAAAATAACGTTATGAATTTAAAATAACGTTATGAATGTAAAATAACGTAAGGAATGTAAAATAACGTTATGAATTTAAAATAACGTAAGGAATGTAAAATAACGTTATGAATTTAAAATAACGTTAGGAATGTAAAATAACGTTATGAATTTAAAATAACGCTAGGAATGTAAAATGACGTTATGAATGTAAAATAACGTTATGAATTTAAAATAACGCTAGGAATGTAAAATAACGTTAGGAATGTAAAATAACGTTATGAATTTAAAATAACGTTAGGAATGTATAATAACGTTATGAATGTAAAATAACGTTAGGAATGTAAAATAACGTTATGAATTTAAAATAACGTTAGGAATGTAAAATAACGTTGTGAATGTAAAATAACGTAAGGAATGTAAAATAACGTTATGAATGTAAAATAACGTTAGGAATGTAAACTAACGTTAGGAATGTAAAATAACGTTATGAATGTAAAATAACGTTATGAATGTAAAATAACGTAAGGAATGTAAAATTACGTTATGAATTTAAAATAACGTTAGGAATGTAAAATATTGTTAAGAATGTAAAATAACGTAAGGAATGTAAAATAACGTTATGAATTTAAAATAACGTAAGGAATGTAAAATAACGTTATGAATTTAAAATAACGTTAGGAATGTAAAATAACGTTATGAATTTAAAATAACGTTAGGAATGTAAAATAACGTTATGAATGTAAAATAACGTAAGGAATGTAAAAGAACGTTATGAATTTAAAATAACGTTATGAATGTAAAATAACGTTATGAATGTAAAATAACGTTATGAATGTAAAATAACGTTAGGAATGTAAAATAACGTTATGAATGTAAAATAACGTTATGAATGTAAAATAACGTTATGAATGTAAAATAACGTTATGAATGTAAAATAACGTTAGGAATGTAAAATAACGTTATGATTGTAAAATAACGTTATGAATGTAAAATAACGTTATGAATGTAAAATAACGTTATGAATGTAAAATAACGTTAGGAATGTAAAATAACGTTAGGAATGTAAAATAACGTTATGAATGTAAAATAACGTTAGCAATGTAAAATAACGTTATGAATGTAAAATAACGTAAGGAATGTAAAATAACGTTATGAATGTAAAATAACGTTATGAATGTAAAATAACGTTATGAATGTAAAATAACGTTATGAATGTAAAATAACGTTATGAATGTAAAATAACGTAAGGAATGTAAAATAACGTTATGAATTTAAAATAACATTAGGAATGTAAAATAAAGTTATGAATGTAAAATAACATTAGGAATGTAAAATAACGTTATGAATGTAAAATAACGTAAGGAATGTAAAATAACGTTATGAATGTAAAATAACGTTATGAATGTAAAATAACGTAAGGAATGTAAAATAACGTTATGAATGTAAAATAACGTTATGAATGTAAAATAACGTTATGATAAAAACGAAGACAGACTACTTTCTTGACGCGAGCTGTCAATATTTTCATTGACAGGAAGCTCCCAATGTCCTAACTAAATTGAGGCTTTAGTAGAATTATTCACCGGGATAAAATTAATCGTATTACCCAACTTGAATCAATCAGGAATAAAAAAACCAAAATTGTTGTCCTACCGTTCTCTAATGATATTCGCCATTTACTTCAGTAATAATAAATTAAAGTCTGTTTTTAAACCTATTAATAAAATCGTTAATTATTTAAACCCCCTTAGGGATAAAACCCCGATGTTGGATAGATTTGGTATCTATGAACTCGAATGTTCTTGCGGAAAAAGTTACATCGGCCGATGTAAACGTAATTTCTGTAAAAGATTTAACGAACATAGAAATGATATTAAAAATGTTGAAATTATTATTCAGCCCTGGCGGCTCAAATATTCGAGAATCCTTAACATGTAATCCTTTTCAACAAACCCAAACACCTTGCTTTCTTAGACCATGAATTTAAACTTAAAATCATTGAATCACTTGAAATTATTAAAAAACAAAATGCAAAACACTGTCTTAATCGAGATAATGGTCCGGGACGTTTTTTAGCTGAACTTTGGTTTGATGATTATTGTTGTGACGCCCCCTTGACACGTGACTAACTGTGTATTTTTGAATTTTTGAACTTGTTGTTAATTGCTAAAATCAGACCTGAAGATGTCTCTGTATTAGACGGCGAAACTAGTGGTGCGTTCTGTATAGCGTATTATAATTTTTAATTTTATATTTAAATGTTTTTACTGTGTAATTAAATTAGTCTGTCTTCGTTTTTACCTCTCCGAGGGCACTTTGTACCCTAGGAGGGGTTATACAACCACCGTGTCTGTCTGTGGGTCTGTCTGTCAGGCCTGCGAACGCGTTCGCATTTTCGGGGCAAAGCGTAATCACTGCGTACCCAGTTTCTTAGAATCAGGGAAAAGGTTTTTCCAAAAGCGCCATCTTTTTGTGATCGGGTGTAGTATAATTTTTTAATCGGCCGGGATTTGAACCCGTGCCCTCTTGCATGACAGGTGAGCGTTCTACCGCAGAACCACGGATACAGTTACGCTTCACCGAAAATTAAAAACTCTTCCGAGGAGAGGTATATTTTGGCTTGCCAACTTGTTATTATCACATACACAGTTGCCGTTTTTAATTAATTATTTAATTAAGTTTTATATTAATAACGATGTGAATGTAAAATAACGTTATGAATGTAAAATAACGTTATGAATGTAAAATAACGTTATGAATGTAAAATAACGTTAGGAATGTAAACTAACGTTAGGAATGTAAAATAACGTTATGAATGTAAAATAACGTTATGAATGTAAAATAACGTTATGAATGTAAAATAACGTTATGAATGTAAACTAACGTTAGGAATGTAAAATAACGTTATGAATGTAAAATAACGTTATGAATGTAAAATAACGTTAGGAATGTAAAATAACGTTATGAATGTAAAATAACGTTAGGAGTGTAAAATAACGTTATGAATGTAAAATAACGTTAGCAATGTAAAATAACGTTATGAATGTAAACTGACGTTAGGAATGTAAAATAACGTTATGATTGTAAAATAACGTTATGAATGTAAAATAACGTTATGAACGTAAAATAACGTTATGAATTTAAAATAACGTTAGGAATGTAAAATAACGTTATGAATGTAAAATAACGTAAGGAATGTAAAATAACGTTATGAATTTAAAATAACGTTAGGAATGTAAAATAACGTTATGAATTTAAAATAACGTTAGGAATGTAAAATTACGTTATGAATGTAAAATAACGTAAGGAATGTAAAATAACGTTATGAATTTAAAATAACGTTATGAATGTAAAATAACGTTAGGAATGTAAACTAACGTTAGGAATGTAAAATAACGTTATGAATGTAAAATAACGTTATGAATGTAAAATAACGTTATGAATGTAAAATAACGTTATGAATGTAAACTAACGTTAGGAATGTAAAATAACGTTATGAATGTAAAATAACGTTATGAATGTAAAATAACGTTAGGAATATAAAATAACGTTATGAATGTAAAATAACGTTAGGAGTGTAAAATAACGTTATGAATGTAAAATAACGTTAGCAATGTAAAATAACGTTATGAATGTAAACTGACGTTAGGAATGTAAAATAACGTTATGATTGTAAAATAACGTTATGAATGTAAAATAACGTTATGAACGTAAAATAACGTTATGAATTTAAAATAACGTTAGGAATGTAAAATAACGTTATGAATGTAAAATAACGTAATGAATGTAAAATAACGTAAGGAATGTAAAATAACGTTATGAATTTAAAATAACGTTAGGAATGTAAAATAACGTTATGAATATAAATAAACGTTAGGAATGTAAAATAACGTTATGAATTTAAAATAACGTTAGGAATGTAAAATAACGTTATGAATGTAAAATAACGTACAGAATGTAAAATAACGTTATGAATTTAAAATAACGTTAGGAATGTAAAATAACGTTATGAATTTAAAATAACGTTAGGAATGTAAAATGACGTTATGAATGTAAAATAACGTAAGGAATGTAAAATAACGTTATGAATTTAAAATAACGTAAGGAATGTAAAATAACGTTATGAATTTAAAATAACGCTAGGAATGTAAAATAACGTTAGGAATTTAAAATAACGTTAGGAATGTAAAATAACGTAAGTAATGTAAAATAACGTTATGAATTTAAAATAACGTAAGGAATGTAAAATAATGTTATGAATTTAAAATAACGCTAGGAATGTAAAATAATGTTAGGAATTTAAAATAACGTTAGGAATGTAAAATAACGTAAGTAATGTAAAATAACGTTATGAATATAAAATAACGTTAGGAATGTAAAATAACGTTATGAATTTAAAATAACGTTAGGAATGTAAAATAACGTTATGGATGTAAAATAACGTAAGGAATGTAAAATAACGTTATGAATTTAAAATAACGTAAGGAATGTAAAATAACGTTATGAATTTAAAATAACGTTAGGAATGTAAAATAACGTTATGAATGTAAAATAACGTAAGGAATGTAAAATAACGTTATGAATTTAAAATAACGTTAGGAATGTAAAATAACGTTATGAATTTAAAATAACGTTAGGAATGTAAAATGACGTTATGAATGTAAAATAACGTAAGGAATGTAAAATAACGTTATGAATTTAAAATAACGTAAGGAATGTAAAATAACGTTATGAATTTAAAATAACGCTAGGAATGTAAAATAACGTTAGGAATTTAAAATAACGTTAGGAATGTAAAATAACGTTATGAATTTAAAATAACGTTAGGAATGTAAAATAACGTTATGAATGTAAAATAACGTAAGGAATGTAAAATAACGTTATGAATTTAAAATAACGTAAGGAATGTAAAATAACGTTATGAATTTAAAATAACGTTAGGAATGTAAAATAACGTTATGAATTTAAAATAACGTTAGGAATGTAAAATAACGTTATGAATGTAAAATAACGTAAGGAATGTATAATAACGTTATGAATGTAAAATAACGTTAGGAATGTAAAATAACGTTATGAATTTAAAATAACGTTAGGAATTTAAAATAACGTTGTGAATGTAAAATAACGTAAGGAATGTAAAATAACGTTATGAATGTAAAATAACGTTAGGAATGTAAACTAACGTTAGGAATGTAAAATAACGTTATGAATGTAAAATAACGTTATTAATGTAAAATAACGTAAGGAATGTAAAATAACGTTATGAATTTAAAATAACGTTAGGAATGTAAAATATTGTTATGAATGTAAAATAACGTAAGGAATGTAAAATAACGATATGAATTTAAAATAACGTAAGGAATGTAAAATAACGTTATGATTTTAAAATAACGTTAGGAATGTAAAATAACGTTATGAATTTAAAATAACGTTAGGAATGTAAAATAACGTTATGAATGTAAAATAACGTAAGGAATGTAAAAGAACGTTATGAATTTAAAATAACGTTATGAATGTAAAATAACGTTATGAATGTAAAATAACGTTATGAATGTAAAATAACGTTAGGAATGTAAACTAACGTTAGGAATGTAAAATAACGTTATGAATGTAAAATAACGTTATGAATGTAAAATAACGTTAAGAATGTAAAATAACGTTAGGAATGTAAAATAACGTTATGAATGTAAAATAACGTTATGAATGTAAAATAACGTAAGGAATGTAAAATAACGTTATGAATTTAAAATAACGTTAGGAATGTAAAATAACGTTATGAATTTAAAATAACGTTAGGAATGTAAAATAACGTTATGATTGTAAAATAACGTTAGCAATGTAAAATAACGTTATGAATGTAAACTGACGTTAGGAATGTAAAATAACTTTATGATTGTAAAATAACGTTATGAATGTAAAATAACGTTATGAATGTAAAATAACGTTATGAATTTAAAATAACGTTAGGAATGTAAAATAACGTTAGGAATGTAAAATAACGTTATGAATTTTAAATAACGTTAGGAATGTAAAATAACGTAAGGAATGTAAAATAACGTTATGAATATAAAATAACGTTAGGAATGTAAAATAACGTTATGAATTTAAAATAACGTTAGGAATGTAAAATAACGTTAGGAATGTAAAATAACGTTATGAATTTAAAATAACGTTAGGAATGTAAAATAACGTTATGAATTTAAAATAACGTTAGGAATGTAAAATAACGTTATGAATGTAAAATAACGTAAGGAATGTAAAATAACGTTATGAATTTAAAATAACGTAAGGAATGTAAAATAACGTTATGAATTTAAAATAACGTTAGGAATGTAAAATAACGTTATGGATTTAAAATAACGTTAGGAATGTAAAATAACGTTAGGTATGTAAAATAACGTAAGGAATGTAAAATAACGTTATGAATTTAAAATAACGTTAGGAATGTAAAATAACGTTATGAATTTAAAATAACGTTAGGAATGTAAAATAACGTTATGAATGTAAAATAACGTAAGGAATGTAAAATAACGTTATGAATTTAAAATAACGTAAGGAATGTAAAATAACGTTATGAATTTAAAATAACGTTAGGAATGTAAAATAACGTTATGAATGTAAAATAACGTAAGGAATGTAAAATAACGTTATGAATTTAAAATAATGTTAGGAATGTAAAATAACGTTATGAATGTAAAATAACGTAAGGAATGTAAAACAACGTTATGAATGTAAAATAACGTTAGGAATGTAAAATAACGTTATGAATGTAAAATAACGTTAGGAATGTAAAATAACGTTATGATAAAAACGAAGACAGACTACTTTCTTGACGCGAGCTGTCAATATTTTCATTGACAGGAAGCTCCCAATGTCCTAACTAAATTGAGGCTTTAGTAGAATTATTCACCGGGATAAAATTAATCGTAATACCCAACTTGAATCAATCAGGAATAAAAAAACCAAAATTGTTGTCCTACCGTTCTCTAATGATATTCGCCATTTACTTCAGTAATAATAAATTAAAACCTGTTTTTAAACCTATTAATAAAATCGTTAATTATTTAAACCCCCTTAGGGATAAAACCCCGATGTTGGATAGATTTGGTATCTATGTACTCGAATGTTCTTGCGGAAAAAGTTACATAGGCCGATGTAAACGTAATTTCTGTAAAAGATTTAACGAACATAGAAATGATATTAAAAATGTTAAAATTATTATTCAGCCCTGGCGGCTCAAATATTCGAGAATCCTTAACATGTAATCCTTTTCAACAAACCCAAACACCTTGCTTTCTTAGACCATGAATTTTAACTTAAAATCATTGAATCACTTGAAATTATTAAAAAACAAAATGCAAAACACTGTCTTAATCGAGATAATGGTCCGGGACGTTTTTTAGCTGAACTTTGGTTTGATGATTATTGTTGTGACGCCCCCTTGACACGTGACTAACTGTGTATTTTTGAATTTTTGAACTTGTTGTTAATTGCTAAAATCAGACCTGAAGATGTCTCTGTATTAGACGGCGAAACTAGTCGTGCGTTCTGTATAGCGTATTATAATTTTTAATTTTATATTTAAATGTTTTTACTGTGTAATTAAAGTAGTCTGTCTTCGTTTTTACCTCTCCGAGGGCACTTTGTACCCTAGGAGGGGTTATACAACCACCGTGTCTGTCTGTGGGTCTGTCTGTCAGGCCTGCGAACGCGTTCGCATTTTCGGGGCAAAGCGTAATCACTGCGTACCCAGTTTCTTAGAATCAGGGAAAAGGTTTTTCCAAAAGCGCCATCTTTTTGTGATTGGGTGTAGTATAATTTTTTAATCGGCCGGGATTCGAACCCGTGCCCTCTTGCATGACAGGTGAGCGTTCTACCGCAGAACCACGGATACAGTTACGCTTCACCGAAAATTAAAAACTCTTCCGAGGAGAGGTATATTTTGGCTTGCCAACTTGTTATTATCACATACACAGTTGCCGTTTTTAATTAATTATTTAATTAAGTTTTATATTAATAACGATGTGAATGTAAAATAACGTTATGAATGTAAAATAACGTTATGAATGTAAAATAACGTTATGATTGTAAAATAACGTTAGGAATGTAAAATAACGTTATGAATGTAAAATAACGTTATGAATGTAAAATAACGTTAGGAATGTAAAATAACGTTATGAATGTAAAATAACGTTATGAATGTAAAATAACGTTAGGAATGTAAACTAACGTTAGGAATGTAAAATAACGTTATGAATGTAAAATAACGTTATGAATGTAAAATAACGTTATGAATGTAAAATAACGTTATGAATGTAAACTAACGTTAGGAATGTAAAATAACGTTATGAATGTAAAATAACGTTATGAATGTAAAATAACGTTAGGAATGTAAAATAACGTTATGAATGTAAAATAACGTTAGGAGTGTAAACTAACGTTATGAATGTAAAATAACGTTAGCAATGTAAAATAACGTTATGAATGTAAACTGACGTTAGGAATGTAAAATAACGTTATGATTGTAAAATAACGTTATGAATGTAAAATAACGTTATGAATGTAAAATAACGTAATGAATTTAAAATAACGTTAGGAATGTAAAATAACGTTATGAATGTAAAATAACGTAAGGAATGTAAAATAACGTTATGAATTTAAAATAACGTTAGGAATGTAAAATAACGTTATGAATTTAAAATAACGTTAGGAATGTAAAATGACGTTATGAATGTAAAATAACGTAAGGAATGTAAAATAACGTTATGAATTTAAAATAACGTAAGGAATGTAAAATAACGTTATGAATTTAAAATAACGTTAGGAATGTAAAATAACGTTATCAATTTAAAATAACGTTAGGAATGTAAAATAACGTAAGGAATGCAAAATAACGTTATGAATATAAAATAACGTAAGGAATGTAAAATAACGTTATGAATTTAAAATAACGTAAGGAATGTAAAATAACGTTATGAATGTAAAATAACGTTATGAATTTAAAATAACGTTAGGAATGTAAAATAACGTTATGAATGTAAAATAACGTAAGGAATGTAGAATAACGTTATGAATTTAAAATAACGTAAGGAATGTAAAATAACGTTATGAATTTAAAATAACGTTATGAATGTAAAATAACGTAAGGAATGTAAAATAACGTTATGAATTTAAAATAACGTAAGGAATGTAAAATAACGTTATGAATTTAAAATAACGTTAGGAATGTAAAATAACGTTATGAATTTAAAATAACGTTAGGAATGTAAAATAACGTTATGAATGTAAAATAACGTAAGGAATGTAAAATAACGTTATGAATTTAAAATAACGTTAGGAATGTAAAATAACGTTATGAATTTAAAATAACGTTAGGAATGTAAAATAACGTTATGAATTTAAAATAACGTTAGGAATGTAAAATAACGTTATGAATGTAAAATAACGTAAGGAATGTAAAATAACGTTATGAATTTAAAATAACGTAAGGAATGTAAAATAACGTTATGAATTTAAAATAACGTTAGGAATGTAAAATAACGTAAGGAATGTAAAATAACGTTATGAATTTAAAATAACGTTAGGAATGTAAAATAACGTTATGAATGTAAAATAACGTAAGGAATGTAAAACAACGTTATGAATGTAAAATAACGTTAGGAATGTAAAATAACGTTATGAATGTAAAATAACGTTAGGAATGTAAAATAACGTTATGATAAAAACGAAGACAGACTACTTTCTTGACGCGAGCTGTCAATATTTTCATTGACAGGAAGCTCCCAATGTCCTAACTAAATTGAGGCTTTAGTAGAATTATTCACCGGGATAAAATTAATCGTAATACCCAACTTGAATCAATCAGGAATAAAAAAACCAAAATTGTTGTCCTACCGTTCTCTAATGATATTCGCCATTTACTTCAGTAATAATAAATTAAAACCTGTTTTTAAACCTATTAATAAAATCGTTAATTAGTTAAACCCCCTTAGGGATAAAACCCCGATGTTGGATAGATTTGGTATCTATGAACTCGAATGTTCTTGCGGAAAAAGTTACATAGGCCGATGTAAACGTAATTTCTGTAAAAGATTTAACGAACATAGAAATGATATTAAAAATGTTAAAATTATTATTCAGCCCTGGCGGCTCAAATATTCGAGAATCCTTAACATGTAATCCTTTTCAACAAACCCAAACACCTTGCTTTCTTAGACCATGAATTTAAACTTAAAATCATTGAATCACTTGAAATTATTAAAAAACAAAATGCAAAACACTGTCTTAATCGAGATAATGGTCCGGGACGTTTTTTAGCTGAACTTTGGTTTGATGATTATTGTTGTGACGCCCCCTTGACACGTGACTAACTGTGTATTTTTGAATTTTTGAACTTGTTGTTAATTGCTAAAATCAGACCTGAAGATGTCTCTGTATTAGACGGCGAAACTAGTCGTGCGTTCTGTATAGCGTATTATAATTTTTACCTCTCCGAGGGGACAAAGTCCCCTAGGAGGGGTTATACAACGACCGTGTCTGTCTGTGGGTGGGTCTGTGGGTGGGTCTGTGGGTCTGTCTGTCTGTCAGGACTGCGAACGCGTTCGCATTTTCGGTGCAAAGTGTAATCACTGCGTACGCAGTTTCTCAAAGGGTTGGCAAAACCACCGGGTGACGGTGAGCGTTAACGGATGCATTTGCGGTTTGGTTTGGATGGTGTTTTTTCGCTCACCGTCGTGACGGTTTGGTGTATTACGTTTTTGTAATGTTTATGCGTAGGTTGTGAGTGTTGAATTTGTTGTGTTTGTGTTCTGATGGTTGTGTTTATATGGGCGTTTTCTCTCCAACTTCTTCTTAATGACTTTGGGACGAACCGAGTGCTGAGTGTAATGCTACCTCTCAACGTCCAATGGCAGGGTTTCCACCAGTTGTACACGGTATTCGTCTTAGTATCAATTTGCGATCGCATCGGGCGGGATTTGAACCCGAGACCTCCTGATTGACAGGCGGACGTTCTACCACAGAACCACCGACACTTGTTACGCCTTATTGAAAATTAGACCTTCAGCTTTATCGGAAGCGTATTTAACAGAGTAGGAAATTTTGGTTTAATTGAAATAGAATTGAAATTGAAATTATTGCATCGAAGAAATTCTAATTTAGCGTTTCTCTATTGATTAAAAACAAATGCGCCACCCAGGTTTTGAACCCAGACCATTCGGCTTGGTAGTCGAGCGCTCTACCACAGAACCACCGATAGCTGCTTAGATTCACTGAAATTAAGACAGGCATCGTAAGCATAATAGGTAATAAAGTCTTTTTTTATTAATGAATTTATGAAGGCCTAATCTGGTATTTTTTAAAGGTTAAATCTTGTTTTAGCGCAGTCAGCCGAGATTAGAGGGTTAAAGGGTAGACCCTGTGGGTGGTCCACTTTCTTAACGACCTATATATAGTTCTGTTAATTCAAAGGAGATAATTTAACGTTAATTGCTTTAAAAGCTGGCGGTTAGTCAAGTGGCTCTCTGTGCTTTGTTGATGGTAAGGTTTTTGCTTCTTGTAAATACATTTGGTGTGGATATTTGGATATCTACGATTTCTAACGCAGTCAATGATTTCTTGGGTGTGCGAGTCATTATATGATATTGGAAATTGGACGGCATTGGTCTTTTTCATGTGGTATGCGTCACAACGTCAACAGGAAGTGAACGAGTCGTCCACTACCAGATATCTACGGTATCTTCATCAAGGGCGAGTGTTGAAATAAAATGAGCGTTAAAGATGCGGCAAGTATTTCGTAAGCGAGTAATTCCAAAAAGCCTCTGTAGATATTTCTTTCATTAAAATTTGCTTCGTATTATATTTAACTGATAAACTTGTTCTGTAAAAGGGTTTAATTCAATTGTGCATTGTTATAGTACGTCTAACTTACTGTTGTAACTACTTAACTTATGATATTCTGAATAAATTAAAATTGGTCGTTTCGTCTCAATTATTTTAATTATAATTAAAATTTTATACCGGGCGGGATAGAAATGGGTTAATATTTTTAACAAATAACTCTAAATTGCGGAGATATATCTTTAAGGGTTATCTCGAGAAATTAATACCACTAGGGACAATTCTTCCGAGGAGAGGTATATTTTGGCTTGCCAACTTGTTAATTTTATATTTAAATGTTTTTACTGTGTAATTAAAGTAGTCTGTCTTCGTTTTTACCTCTCCGAGGGCACTTTGTACCCTAGGAGGGGTTATACAACCACCGTGTCTGTCTGTGGGTCTGTCTGTCAGGCCTGCGAACGCGTTCGCATTTTCGGGGCAAAGCGTAATCACTGCGTACCCAGTTTCTTAGAATCAGGGAAAAGGTTTTTCCAAAAGCGCCATCTTTTTGTGATTGGGTGTAGTATAATTTTTTAATCGGCCGGGATTCGAACCCGTGCCCTCTTGCATGACAGGTGAGCGTTCTACCGCAGAACCACGGATACAGTTACGCTTCACCGAAAATTAAAAACTCTTCCGAGGAGAGGTATATTTTGGCTTGTTATTATCACATACACAGTTGCCGTTTTTAATTAATTATTTAATTAAGTTTTATATTAATAACGATGTGAATGTAAAATAACGTTATGAATGTAAAATAACGTTATGAATGTAAAATAACGTTAGGAATGTAAAATAACGTTATGAATGTAAAATAACGTTATGAATGTAAAATAACGTTAGGAATGTAAAATAACGTTATGAATGTAAAATAACGTTATGAATGTAAAATAACGTTAGGAATGTAAAATAACGTTATGAATGTAAAATAACGTTATGAATATAAAATAACGTTTTGGATGTCAAATACCTTACTAAAAGTAAATTCCTTCATTAATAGCAGATTTCCTTCGAGATTCGCAAACCCTATGTCTAGCTACACCACTGCCAATGGTTTACCATTTTAGTCTTAAAATATCTTTTAGTTTTAATAATGATTCTTCGTTAACTAATGTCTAAGGTGTGGTATCAAGTTACGCAATATAGCGACGAAATTAAACATTCGGGCAAGAAAATGCAATCCTGAACAACATAGAAAATAACCATAAAGTCTGAAATGGTTTACCATTTTAGTCTTAAAATATCTTTTAGTTTTAATAATGATTCTTCGTTAACTAATGTCTAAGGTGTGGTATCAAGTTACGCAATATAGCGACGAAATTAAACATTCGGGCAAGAAAATGCAATCCTGAACAACATAGAAAATAACCATAAAGTCTGATGCATCCGATGGAGCCTCAGGGTTATAAATGTATTCGGCAAATGATCCAAGATGGCATACGATGGAAATAAAATCAAATACGATCGGTTGACGGAGTCTGACAAAATTTTAAATATGCTTTAAGCAATTTTCACGTTATAAATATTTTTATAACTACGAAGAATATATTTATCTATAGTTTGGGAGAATAACTATTTGCATACAAAGGTCGGAAAGAAGAAGGGCACAGGTGCTTCAAGCGTCAAAAAAATCAATATTACCCGAAGGAATTTGCAAAGCCTTTGAAAGTAGTGGCGGATATTTTTGACCACATTTAATGCACAATAACCGCGATTAAACAGTTACTAAAAATCATAAGCACCAAGTTGGGATAATAGAAACGTATCTTTACGAAAATAAGGTTTACGGGCTTTAAAATTCAGCAAGCGATTTGCAATGCCCTCAGCACCCTACTCTCACTATTACCGTTAACCTCAACAAATTTTTATGGAATAACATTGAGCCACAAAACCCATTAAAAAGGTAGAAAACGCTGTATCTGAATAACACTTTCAAATAAACTAAATGTATTTATCCACTATTGCAATACTTTGTGATGTCATTATCGGCCGTCTTTAGGGAGTACGAAATACTGCGGTAAACAAAACAATGTGAATAATTTAAAGTGACATACAGGCCTTATGAAATTAAGCCTCTGCAATGAGATGACCTCATAGAAAAGCATTATGCCATACTGTAAACCAGGTTAAAATGGTAAATCCGAGACGATTTTCTTCCCAAATACTGTATACAGGGAGTTAAGGATAAGCATGTTTAAAATTAAGTTACTTGTTCTTTGGATCTTATTGAGTCGAAAATGTCCAAATGAACATGCGTCCCAAAATGCATTGCTTCCGAGTAATTGGCCCTCAAACATCACCCTCCAAAACGTCGAAAAACGGACGAATGTGCAGTTTCGAATATTCCTTGTACCCAATTGTTTCATTTTACTAAGAATTTGTTTTTTTATCGAAACAGATAAGTAAATGATCACTAGTATCAAAAGTGCGATATTAAATTAGAAAAAGTAGGATAAGTGTGTGAATTACATTTTAAAACGAAGGTGTTTCAAAGTGTCACCGTTGTTTAAATGAAAGTTTCTAATTGAATTGGGGTCCTTTTGATCTTCAAATGTCATGAAACACCTACAAATTTAATTTAATTATAAAAATTGGTCAAATGACCACCTACAAAGATTCTTGAAACCATTCGAAGATTCCAGGCGTGTTACGGATAGTTTCACAGGCATCAATAATTTGTTGTCGTAGGTCATCAATGTCGCGGACCAAGTCTTTAATGTGTACCCAGAGATAAAAGTCGGGATATCGCGCAGACCAAGCAACAGTGACCCTTCAACCAATCCATTTCATGGGAAACGTCGCACCAAGGCGAGGTCTTCTCGGCTACAATGTGATGGTCCTCCGTTAATTACCACATGCAAAGTATCTTGTAATAACCATATATACCCCTCACCATTTAGCCTCAGTGGAAGAAAGTAGGTATCTTTGTTTCCACTGGTGGGTAACGTTTTGTGGACATTCAGTATAGAACCACGGAAAAAATTTTAGGCCACGTACTATTGGTCACAGCTTAACGTTATTGGCTAGCACTTACCAATCAAAACTGCCGGGTATTTGTTCTGAGATCACCGTTAAAGGTTGTAATTACTTAAATATTGGACATTTTACGTTAATTTAAGTTAAAAAAAATGACAAAGAAGAAGAATTTAAATCAAGTTGTAAAAATGTATTTCGATAAGCTACAATAAACCCGGGGAACATTTTACAAACGCCAGTCATTCTTTTAGACATTGAACTTTCACAAACAGAATGGTTGATTTTCAAGTATAAAATGACGTGCTGCTTTGGCAAACCATTACTTTGTGTGAAATTGATACATGTACCGGCTATGGCGAATTTCATTATTTCTGAGTACGCGGATATGCAATTGATGAACGGACCGACCTTTGTAATAATTAAGAAGCGAGGTGGTTATACCAGGAGCAATTCCCCGATAGACGATTACTAGAAAGACGCACGTTCGAAGCCGTCGAGAGCGTGGTCATATTCAACCAGTACGTAATCGAGAAAGGACGGAAGAGGTTCCAGACGAGATTCTTTGCCAGAAATATTGGAACACGTACCAAAAGCTACGTTAAGGCACATGTGGTTTTTGTACGACGGAGCTCCACCACACTTTAGCCGAGAAGTAAGAGCTCACCTTGATGAGGAATTTCCTTTAAGATGGATTGGTCGAGGGGATGGTGGGGGACCGTTGCGGGGCCAGCTTGATGTCCCGATTTAACCCCTCCTGACTTTTAGCTCTAGGAACACATTAAAGACTTGGATCTCGAGATTGATTGAAAAATCTTTGTAATTAAATTAAATTTTTCTTGATATTTGAAGAATAAAAAGGTAAAAATTCAATTAGAAACTTTCATTTAAAGTTTGAAACACCTTCGTTTTACGTAAAATGTAATTTACACACTTATCCTACTTATTTAATATCACACTTTTGATACAAGTGATCGTTTTCTTTTTCGATAAAAAATAAGTGCTTAGTAAAAGGAAACAATTGGGTTCAAGTTATAATAGAAACTGCATCTTCGCCTGTTTTCGACATTTTGGAGGCTGATTTTTTAGGGCCAATTATTCGGAAGCAATGTATTTTGGGACCCATGTTCATTCGACATTTTCGACTCAATATTACCCAAAGAACACGTCACTTAATTTTCGACATGCTTATCCGGAACAGCCTGTATTTTAATTAACAACTGAAATAAACTTTAATGAGGCCCTGGTAAAATTTACATTAAAAATTAATTATTATTTCTAACGCATAACTAATGGACTGTCCAAATAAAAATTCTAATTTTACCTGAACATCAGAAAATTCACTAAATGATATTATTTCGCCATACAGCCGAAACCACTGGTCTTCGTCAAATGCTTAAGGCCAATGCGAAAATCGACACTGCACGTATTTCAAATTAAATAAGTAGCTTGGAATATAAAAACAAACCTTTTAGAAAACTAGAAGTTAATGATATTTTATCCATTTAATTATCCGTAAACACGAAAGGGGTACTTTAATTTTGCTATTATAGCCTTATTTTCAAAGAGCTAACAAACAATCATTTCAATTTGTGAACGAAATTCACTAATTGAATAATTCAGTTTAGAACCACTAATTGTATAGTGGCGCGTTACTCAACATACCCTCAGTTTCAGGAATCAGAAGGATGGATGTAAAAGACGATTTTGAATCATTTGAAAGCGAGAATGGAGAACAGAAAAGTTACACTTGAATCATCGCCTCTCCCTCGCAAACGTATTCCAGAGTTGCTAAATGTTTCCATTTTTTCAAATGGAATATCAACTACTTTCGGTAGATAGTTAATTTTTGGACAAAGGGTTTACCAAGCTCCTAGTTTTCCTCAGAAAGAAAAAACAATTTTCTTGTAAAACGATTAAAAATAGTAGCTGATAAGTTAACTTCATTAGCACCAAAATTCAATTAGTAATAATTGTCTAAAGCAGGTTTTGGAGTTGATCGTCATACTCTCTGAAAATGACAGAATACGGTACCATCTAACTTTGCAAGTCAGTTCAAGACACAATCGGCAACTTTAACAATTTAACATCTAATAGGGAAATAAAAGACACTAAGAAATTATTTGAAATTTAAAAATACAAAGACAAATTGGTAAAGCGTTTATATTGGCACTGCTAAAAATAGATTAATTATCGTGGTTTGATTTCAAAATTTGGGTACCAAATTCAAGAATTTAAACTATTTTAAATTGCTAATTCACGAACCAAATTTAAAGATATCAAAACCTCAGGGGTTCGTGGAAGAAAACGTCTATAGCAAGACAAGCAGGTATTCAGATCAATCAACGTAAATACATGTTAGACGAAAGGTTGAATTTTTATCATTTTAGGCTATTGAAGGTAACGAGAGCATTTTGGAGTCGCGAGAGTCTTCCGTTTGCCAAAAAAAAAGATACATTATTTTCTCGTTTTATTTTAATGAAACTCCTAATAATTGTATTTTACTAAAATAAATCCATTTATCGATCCACAAACACCATCATTATCGTCTAACTTCGGAGATAATGAAATATTATGATAAACATCGAAAAAAATTAATAATTGATAGAAACACTCAGTACTTAAATAATTAAGTTATTTATACTACTCTGTGGTTGGTTTTACATTAAGTCGAAAAAGAGGAAAATAATGAAATAAATATTAATGAGACCCTGTGAATTTTTTTAAAATTCACTTTACGTTTAATGCATTGACTTAATATCATACTCCTCATGCATCACTAATGTACTCATAACACATACACGTATGTTCAAATTGTGAAGACATTTTTTAATTTTTCGTAAATTATTTTAATATATTGTATTTTCAAGTTGAACCTTTAGAAGGTTAAAAACACCATTTTGAAAAACAATTTTTTCGTTTTAAAATTCGATATCGCTCATTTGTCACTCCTGGAAAACAAATAGTAAAACCAATAAGGTAATTTCTTTGTACACAATTATAAGAAAAGGCCCAAGAAACAGAAGCAGCCAAAAGATATGCTCTAACGCTGAGAGAAAATTATAATATATTACCATTTCAAACGTCCATAGCACTTCAATTGGTCATTTAGGCTCCTATGAGAAAATTGAATTATTTTAAAATTATATTAGAGCCTTGGAGTAAAGTAAAAACCTCTAAGAAAAGTATAAAACTCCCACAGTTAATAATATTCTTATTTAGATCTCCAGTAAGTTGACTGTAAACACAAAAACGGAGGAGCTCTATTATCACCTGTTTTCAAACAGTGATAAAGTAGAATTGATATATTTAAGCGAAATACCCAAACTAAATAATTTGATAATCCATTCTAGCAACCTGCTCAAAATGGAAATTATGACTACATGTTAGTAGTTTGAGCTCCTAGTCAGCTAATAAACAAATGTCATTTACCTGAAACTAGTAGGAAATAAATTATATTATTTGGCAGAATAAGCGAAAAAAATTAATATTGCCAATAGTTGACCCAGAATGATTGTACTTCGCATTTCACCGACACCCTTGGGATGTATTATGTAGAAACACCGACAGATACCCAGCTCAAAAAAAGCGGCAGTTAACACCTTATAGTTAACGCTCTAAAAGGCGGGACGATGGGTCAAGTGAATCTTGGCGCCCCTGCACAGATAGAGCAGACATTCAAGCGCTTGAATCCCAAAGACGGGAAAGCAAAGAATGCAGCGCTTCTTACTGAGACCCAGGCTCGTATTTTCAGCGTCTTTTGCTTGTGTCCGTTGAGTGTTATAGTTATTGAAAATAGACAGCACGCGCTGGAGCCGATAAATATTTTGGAATTTTAAGTTCACGTGCGAAAGGCGCGTGTTAAAACATGTTCTGCCACATTGTAGATTGTAGATATGACTATGAATCTTAGCCGAAAGGCCGATAGAAAGTATTAATCACCGTGGTAAAGATTCCTATATGCATAACAAATCATGCTATAGAACGATAAAGCACTTCAGACAGGTAGATTTTCTTTCGACGTCACCCGAGAATTTAGTATTTCAAATATTTCCAATATTTTTCCCTAAATAAGACAGTACTTGCATACAAAAGTTGTTTGAAAGTTCTAACGATAAAATCCCAAAAAAACGCACAATTTGGCTGGAACCCGACAAACGGAAAACACTTAACACACAGAAAATGTGTCGATCACTTGGTATTTTCATCGAATTTTTAAAACACCAAAAAAAGGTGTCGATCATTTGGCCCCAAATCGTTTTGTGATAATTCGTTTTTTCTTCAAGAAATGACAACATATTTTAAATCAAGTGACAGGGAGCAAATAACATCGTTGTCAATTGTTCGATCTTGGTAAGACGTATTTTATTGAATGAGTCAAGCAAATTGTTATGTATTCTTCCACGTCGTTAACTAGATTATTGATAAACATTAACTACAGCACTTCAAATCAACAAAATATTTAAATATCTGGTTGTCGTGGAATACGGTTAATCATTATCGGAATATAACATTCGACGTTCTTAGTATCGCCCTTGTAAATGTACTGACCACTTTAACTGCGCGCTTTCAACTGGTTATAAGTTAAAAAAACAATTGTTGCACGAGGTCTATCAGCATTTGCTCAACAGGTGTCCGTCAAGTTAACTCTTAGGATACATCTACGGGTTACAAATTATTTTGCTAACTGTACCACAGAAAGTGTCATCTTTAAGTTCATCGAAGTTGCACATCGATAAATAAATACTTTGTGGGATTCGACAAACGGTCCATGAAAGGAAGAATCTTTCTCGTTAGAGTGACTATTCGATGTATTTTGATCCTGTTGACACTAAGTCCTAGCAGCGGGACTGACTTGACAATAAAATCAAAGCTTTCGCGTTGGTGGTTCAGGTGTATTTATCAGGAACAACGGACTAACAGATCTTTTTAAATATATCTGACAAGGGAAGGTCTTGGACTGTAAGTCGGGGATCCGAGAAAAAGTTATGGCAACCTTTAGACCATGCCCCAGGAAAGTATCTGCCGGGCGAATTTTTAAGCAGAGTCAAAAGGCCAGAAATTCCTTATTGGATTGTATATGCTAATTTCATGGGCACCTTTGAAAATTTAAAAAAAAATTGTGATGCCCCTGTCAAACATGCGTAAAAGTGGTCATTCAAAGTTAAAATTGGGTAAAATGGCGAAAAATGGCCAGTTTGAATCAGGAGTAGTCAATATGGTCAACAATGGTCAGTTTGCAATGGGAATGGTCAATATGGTTCAAAATTGTCAGTTTGCGATGGGAGTGGTCAATATGGTACAATTTGGTTGGTTTGCGATGGGAGTGGTCAATATGATACAAAATGGTCTGTTGGCGATGATAGCGGTCAATATGGTCCAAAATGGTCAGTTTGCGATGAAAGTGGTCAATATGGTCCAAAATGGTCGGTTTGCGATGGGAGTCAAGTTAGACCACAGAGAGTTCAAAACAAATAGTTAAATTTTATCCGGCCGCCGCAAGTATTTTTAATTTTTGTTGGAAAATTTCAAAATTATTTATATTTGCTGTAATTTCGAACCCGCCATAGATGGTTTTGGTTACCATAGGACTGGTAGCGGAAAACCAGTGGCTAGAATAAATGGCTAGACTATACAAAATAAACAAAAGTTTAATAGTTAACGTCAGACCATCATGATTCTGAAATTTTTTCGAATGAAATGTATCAATAAATGAACTAGAGATCCGTCGATTCTACTCGCCATCTTAAATAACTCTATTTAAAAGTTTCGAAACTTGAAATATCACTGTTTATTTAGTACTCAGAATTTTGCCCACGTCTGATAAGTGGTCTAATATCGTCAAGCGTCTGCATTAGTTTCAAACTTGCTAGCTTCCACAGTGCATTAAATTTAACCTCCGACGAGTAGTTCCACCCACCGCAGTTAGGGAGCGCGACCATGTTTTCGGTGGCAAATTCGTAACTTGACTCAAACCTTCAAACGGGTTCAAGAATGATTTGCGTGTGCCCCAGGTAATTATTTTGTACATTTTTGTTATTCAGTTCAATTTGTACTTACCTATGGCATTTGAAAAAAAAGAAATTCAGTAAGTTACTTTCTTACAATTGAAGTGGTCACCATGAAACAGCTTATTGTTGTTTATCGCTGCACGTAGAATACACTGTCAAAAATTACTGTAGCTTCCTGTAAAATTCCTGTTAAATTTTAACAGGTAAATTCCAGTACCAACTTTTACCGTTAGAGTTACTAGATAGTTGCTGTACGCAACAGCTATAGTCCTGTTCGTCGATTAACCGTTATATTAAAAGTAAATTTTCGGTAATACCGTGTAACCGACGGCTTGAGCCCGCCATCTTGTGGAGGTTGCAGTTTTCACTAGTTTCAAAGTGTAACGGCTTTGCCGTGGTGCAATTGAAGATGATCGTATCACGGCACACAAATTTTTATCAAATACAAAATAGTGAGTAGAATTTTAAATTTCATTATTTTAAAGTAATAATTAAGTTAATAATGGGGCCATGTTAGTTAAGTAGATATTTGTATTGTGTATTTGGTCAAGAATGTATTTATTTATGCTTGATTATGCCTAGGCTTAACTCAATAACGCGTCAATTTTTAAATTATCCCGTTAAACGCTATAATTTAAAACTTTAATTATTGGGTTCAATAATTATGATTTTGAGTGATAAATTTGTATATATTAGAGTTATCACTTCGAAGGAAAATAGCAGGTAAAATAAAACAACTTAATACTGTAATATATACAAATATTTCACCCAGAATCTCAATTATTGAAACTAAAAATATTTAGCAAGTAGCTATTTTATTATTACCCTAGTCAGACTTAGGGGAGGTTGTTTAAAGTTATGATTCAAATGAATTTGGAAAAAATTTGCTTTAGCTTTTAAATATATTTTACACAACGATGGATACCAAAATTTCAAACTTAAATTTAGTAAAAGCTTGCTAAATGAAATTTTTTCACTCGTTAACATATTCAGTGGGTGAATAGAAGACTTCACTCTGAAAACACTGAAGCTTCCATCAGTCCAGTAACTTTACCATATGCAAATTTTTCATCAGGTCAATTGAACCACAAACATTTTCTACGTTATTAGTACTTTTCACAGCTATTCTGACTTGAACCTGGTTTTTTAATGCTTGTTGAATTGGATGGATAAAGTACTTCAGCTGCCTTTTATATAAATTATATAGGTTGGATAGAAAAAAATCTTATTCAAAAGCTGAAGTATATTTTTTTATTTAACACCATCACTTAAAAACAACCTTGCCGAAGTCTGATAAGCTGCGTTGGGTAATTTTTCGATTCAATAATTGTAATTCTGGGAAAAGAAATTGCATGTAATTAAGTTATCGCATTGAAAGAAGCTTCAGTGTGTTCATAGTGAAATGTAAGGGAAGTTGGCTTTAAATATAGTGGAAAATTACCTTTGTTATTCTATGTTCACCCATTGAGTATGGTAGCAGATGAAAAAAAGTTAATTAGCCAAACTTATACTGTAATATATGCAAATATTTCACTCAGAATCAAAATTATTGAATCCAAAAAATATTTAGCTATTTTATTATTACCTACAGAGCTAGTCAACTTAGGGAAGCTTGTTTTAAGATAAGTTAAAAATGAATTTGGAAAACAAATTGCTTGAGCTTTTAAATTTACGATACAGAGTGGATCACATTTAATGTGATGATTCTGAGTGAAAAATTTGCATAAGTCAAAGTTATTGGATTGCAGGAAACTTTAGTGTTTTCAGGGTGAAATTTAAGGGAAGTTGCCGTTAAATATAGTTGAAAATTATTTTTTTAAGTCTGTGTTCACCCATTGAATATGTTAGGAAGTGAAAAAATTTCATTTAGCAAGCTTTTATTAAATTTTATTTTGAAATTTTGGTATCCACCCTGTATCATATATTTAAAAGCTCAAGCATTTTTTTCCAGATTAATTTTAACCATATCTTAAAACAAGCTTCCCTACACATAACTGAACCAAGAAATATTTATCTACGTTATTAGTACTCTATACAACTATTCTGACTTGCACAAGGTTTTTAAAGTGATGGTTATATTAGAATCAAAAAAATAAATTATTTCAGGTTTTATATAAATGCATAAGTGGTATTACTCTAAGTACCCAACTTCGAACGGGTTCTATGGGGGCTATGCCTGTCCGTGTGCCAAACTCTCTCTCTCTCTAAAATAGTACTATCTATACCTGCTACTAAAATGAATGCTAACCATTGCCGCGGTAGGCTTACTAAAGAGTGCTCGGTTACTAGAAAACCGAAGGGGAAGAAAAAAACGAATGTCTCTAGAGTTTCCTCTTGATTCCCGAGGCTCGTCTCGATTCGCGGAGAGGGGGTTAGTTTTTGAATATTCTTTCCCCCAAAATCTTCCATACAAGGGAAACGGCCTAACCCTGCCTAACCCTCCGCCCCGTTAATTCCAGTTTGGCACACTAGTGGGCGCCACTAGCAGAAATAAAATTCAAATCTTTCTCTCTTCGACTTTCTCGAGGAGTTTTCGCGCTCGCAACGGCCCCCTGCTCGGTTTAAGAAAGCGATTAAATTCTTGTCGTGATCGAGGATAGCTTCGTCTAAGGTAGGACCACATCCGACAATTAGATTATCATCCGCCATAACTTCAACGCCGTGGAGACCGTCGATGACTTAATGTAGTCTTCGCTGGAACTCTTCTGGGGCTACAGAAATACCAAATGGCATACGGAGCCACATGTAGCGTCCAAATGGTGTCCAAAATGTGGTAAATTTACGGCTTTCCCCGTCTAAACGGACTTGCCAGAAACCATCTTTAGCGTCGAGAACTGTAAAAACCTTAGCTTGTGCCAAATTTGGTAAAAGTTCTTCGATTGTGGATAGTTGATATTTGGGGCGTTTGAGAGCCTCATTTAGATCTTTAGGATCTAGGCAGATACGCATTTTGTTTGATTTTTAACCACCAATAGGCTTGAAATCCAATCAGTAGGTTCCGTAACCTTTTGTATCACACCTTGGTTCACAAGGTCGTCCAACCGTGCTTTGAGAGGTTCACGGAGGGCTATTGGAACATTCCTAGGCGTATGGTGCACCGGAGGAACGGAGTTGTCTATTTCGAGATGACAAAATCCTGGTAAACATCCCAGACCTTCGAAAACGTCTGCGTATTCAGAGAAAATATATTTTTCCGTCAGAGGACTTGGAATATTTGCAGGCGTATGCCCAAGAGTTTTCGTAGAGACTTCGTGGATGCGTTCAACAGGCTGAACGTCAAACTTGATAAGTCCTAGTGCTTCACACGTAGCACCGGAGAGTAGAGGCGTTTTGAGAGTGTCTACCACTTGAAATTCAATGTCATAGTACTTGTCTTTATATTTGCAACGTATATTCGCTGCACCTTTGACTTCCATAGGCGTATCGTTGTAACAGTTTAGTTTTGATTCGCTTTTTATTAAGGTTACGCTGTTGTAAGGTAGTGATTTTACTAAAGAATCACTCATAACGTTACAAGTTGACCCACAGTCCAGTTGAACTTTAACATCACGGGTATCGTTGGTTTGATCATCTTCCACGATAAGATGCGCGAAGTATTTTTTTCCATGTTTGGTTACTGTTGTGGTGACATAATCGAGATTGTAAATAGATTCTTCTGAAACCGAGTTGTTGTCAGTTTCGTCCGAAGAGTTATCCGACTTGTCTGTGGTGTTGCTTAACGCGTTGACTTGCTTCTTATAATTTGACTTGGATTTTTTCTGCGAAGATGAGTTAGCAGCTTTGGTCACGTTGTCACAGCATCGGGAGAAATGATGTTTTCCTTTACATTTATTGCATGTGTGACCATACGCTGGACAAGCGTTTCTGTCTTTCTCGTGTATTTTGTCACAGTAGTAACAAGGTTTATTTAGCATCGGAGTTGTATTACGGAATTTTCTTTCCGACGACTTTGTATTCTTCTTGCTTTTATGTGAGTTGTTCACAAAGTTAACAGGTTGCGACTCTTCCACATTTCCTAGACGTTTGAGTTGTTGATCTGTTAGCTCATTGGTTCGACAAATATCAATGGCCTTCAGTAGAGTCAAGAGTTGGTTCTCGTAACATTTTCGCTCGAGATTTGGAATCAGCAATTCCAAGAACTATACGATCACGAATAAGATCATCTACGAGAATTCCATAATCGCAAGTGTTTGCGAGTTGTCGCAGTTTATGGACATATTGATCTACAGTCTCCGGTGTTGACTGATTAGCAGAATTAAAGAGAAACCGTTCATAAATAACATTCCGACGAGGTTTAAAATGATTCTCGAGGGCATCAATTATAGAGTCAAGATCTGCTAGCTGTGCTTGAGTTTGCAAGTTCTCTCCCCACTAATTTAAGGGGTTTTCCCCCGAGTTCTTCAGTTTCCCCTTCCATAAAAACTTGTCTAGGTTAACGGTAATAGTTAGTGTAGGGAGCTGTTGGCTCGATCGCGTGGCATGCAGGGCTTGCCACCACCCTCCTACGCATTGTAACCCGGCCACCTGAATTAAAGGCTTCAAAAGTCGCATGATGACTTAGGCCTAAGGTGGTGCCTTGGGTATTAGCCTAGCTGATTATTATTAAATTCAACTCTTGATAGACTTGAAAACAAGTTACTCCAATTGCCGATAGAAATGTGGCAATTCGTATATCTTCCGCTAACTTGTCGATACCTGTTGCCTTTTCATAGTTAGTCCATTGGGCCTTGAAGAGTTTCCAATTTCCATACACATCCCCATCCAAAGAAACTGAGGGAGGAAACGGAATAGCAGCCGACGGAGCAGTAGTAGCCATAAAAAGTGCAATAGCGGAGATCCGGTGGGAAAGAGACGACCTTGAGAAAGCCGTTACACGTACGGGAGAGCGAGTAGCCGAGGCTTAGCGAGCGGAGACAAAGTCAGAGTTCAAAGGAGATGGATATAGATAAAGTTGAAACACGAGGGTTTACGAAAGTAGACATAAAGTTAAAGAATGTCTAAATACCTTATCCAATCACTTCTGGCACCATGTTTCATTATGCTTATTTTAATAATTATGAAATACTTTGGGTAAACAAAGGACATAACTTTATTGTCTTGTTGCTCACTCGCGTCTGCCAGACTGGGCAGTTTTACAGGTACAGGTAAAATAATGTTTATCGGGGAGGTGCTGCCACCTATATTATATACATACAAAACATTAACGAATGTTGACAGATTTTATTTTATTAATTGGTTTGAAAATTTGAACTTTAAATTGTATAAGTATTTTTAGTAAAAATAATCTTGGTGAGGTTTATGCGCTTTTTGATGTTTTAATTTTTTTTTTCACATAACCTGATTTGATTCAATTGCTGTATCATGTTTTTCAAATAAAAAATTTCATCAATAATAAATTTAAAATTGCCATTCATGTACAATTATCATGTAGTAATTAATATTTGGAATTAATTTTGGGTAGGCCTATAGCCCCAGCATAATTTTTGCGACAACAGGATAATAAAGTTCTATTGTTAAATTACGGTAAACGTAATGGGAAATTTCATGTTGGAACAACAGCAATTTAAAATTTACTGTTAATGGTACTTTATATTGATCGTGTCTAGAACAGGTTTTTACTTGCTACGTTTACAGGAAAAAATACCTGTAATTTTACAGGAATTTTCCTGGTAATTTTCTTCCAGGTAAATTCCTGTAAATTTTAACAGCAATTTTTAACAGTGTACTTCTTTCAATTAATATCGCAGTTTTGATACTAGTGGTCGTTTTCTTATCTTTTTTTTATAAAAAAACCAAATGCTTACTAAAAGGAAACAATTCGGTCCCAGGAAAAATAGAAACTATACATTTGCGCATTTTTCTATGTTTCGGAGACCGATTTTTGACGGCCAATTACTCGGATGTGGTTGAATTTAGGAAAACGTTTCTTAAAACCTTTTTACCTCCTTGTAACATAGAGAACACACCTGTAAGTTTGCGCCTGACTTCTCTGAAACACCATCTATATAGAAATAGGAACCACTTAAATAGTCATTTGACACCTCTCCTAGCAGCTTAAACGTGAAACTCGTTGATCCACGAACATCCTACTTTAATTAATACTTTTCAGGAAATTGGCACTTCCATATTAATGTGGATCAACGAATTTTACATTCCTGCCAACCGGGTTAACATAAGCTAGGGGTGAATGGAGCAAGTTAGGTTAACACATATCGTCGCGCGTGTTAGCAGATTACATTAAAAAAAGCAAGAATCTAGAATTGGTATTGTGAATTTGTTGCTTGTGTATACTAGTGAACTGCATTTAAAGTTCAAACGTTAGCATTTCTCTTAATTCCAATTGCATTTCTTCCCTTTAAAATTTTTCTTACCTGTCAGTTCTCATTCTTAGTGACCAGTCACACTCTTATCTTTACCAGCAAATATTTTGCCTTAAATGATAGGGATTAAGATTATCATTTCAATTTAAAAAAACAGGGCCACATTACCATTAAAAATAAATTTTTATAAAACGACTAAAATTGGACTTCTACTTAATTTTAACCCATTTAGGTACTAAAACAGTCTAATATTTAATTTCAGACCCTTTTTACTCTAATTTTTGATACGATATCCGTTGTGGTATTTAAAGGAAAGCAGCCCTAAGACTTAGGGCCTATTCCAGCGACATTTTCAAAAGTATCGTAAGTTAATAATTTACCAGACTGGAATTCGTATTTTAAAAGCGTTCCAGAGATAATTTTTCAAGAATTCGTTAATTTACCCTTTCGTATTTTTGGCCTTTTTTAATAAGATCCGCCTCGTCGGAGCCAAAAGAAGCGCCAGAAAATTACGGCAGGAAGCTGGTCACTTGACTCACTTCAATCGCTCGGTTAAGCCTTATAGCGTTGTTTGTTATTTCTTTCTGGTAAACAGCTGAATTTTCTACTTTCGACATCGTAAAATCGGATAGCTATCACTTATTTTATTATATATATTATATTATATTTTATTTATAAAATTACTTACATTTAATGTTGTTATTTACATTTGTTTTTATAGGTATATTTACATTTATTATTCATAAATGCGAAATTGTTTAAAATTTGAGAAATCTGAGGAAAGTGACTGGGAAGAAGGGCAAAGAAACTTATAGTAAAGGAAAAGGAGACAATTGTATCTGGGCTTGGTCAACAAAGTTATGGGAATAAGGAAAGCCTACGAAAGTAAAGAAGACCAATCAAAATCATGGGAAGATATTGTCGATTTCCTTCCACTATCTCGTTCGGGAATTACGGGTAGCTGGGAGAGCGGGCTCTAGGCACAACATTAGCCGACTGAAAAACTAACGGGCCTTATTTTTTGGCGTGTGTGTAAGGTGACATTGAAGATGACTTTGGATTAAATTTTAACATTTACTTACAGTTAATTTCCAAATAAATTACCCATTGGGGGTTTACAAAGTTTCTCCGTTGCGGAGAAAAAGTTGACCATTCGGTCCGGTGTAAAACAAGAGAGCTTTTCTCGAAAAATATTGAAAGTTTGCCTTTCCTAAAGGGACCCCTGCTTGTTTTAGATGGTCGTTGCTCGGGGCTGTAGTCAGTTTAGAAGCGGGGAGCGTGGACTAAACATTTGCGCGGAATGGCGAAATCGGGTAAACCTTCGAAATTCCTCGCTTCTTTCACTTCCACAGCTCCCCCATTAATAGATACAACCAAAATAGATTCTAGTAAAAATGGATACAAGTAAAATACGATGATATAAATTCGCCGCGTAAATTTCTACATATATTTTAAGGGAAGTGTAAGCCGTTGGTATGGGGACAAAGAACGGTCCAACAAAATGATCTGACTACAAAAGCTTAGTAAAGATAAAGGCGCAAGATATCCTTAGGATCAGAAAAGTGACTGGGTTGGTCCAGTCACTTACAATGAGCTGACACTTCTTGTGGTTAGGGTGGTAAAACTAATTGGCCAAACGGCGATTCATGGTATAGCAGCATTCGACAATTGCATTGATACTACAGTAATGAAAAATAGGAACATTAAACTGTATTTCATTTACTTAAAGCTCACGCGCATCGCTCCCTATACTAGTGATGCTTTTTCTGGATAGCAGAGGCATCCTTGATTATATCCGGTTTGGCTACGCACGCAATTTTTCACCCGACGTCACCGTTGCGAAGTATCTTGGTGTTTACCGCTTTGAAAATGCTATCGCTCTACGATGTTTGTTTTATTTCTGTTATAATTATATATTTTTTTATTTTTATTAGTTACATAACTAGTTATGTAAATAAATATTGTATAAAATGAGTTATTGTTCTGCCAATGCTTGACGCATGGAAATAGTTTTTCGGTTCCCCGTTGATAATTAAGTGTTATTACGGAAATAGATTGATAAAATTAATGAATAAAATTTGTGCCAACCACGTCTTTACGAGTATGCCAATTACGTTTTGAAAAGGAATGTTTTGTAGTAGCGCTGAATGTTTGTCATCCTTTGGATTTACTGGCAACAGGCTTCCCAAGCTAATAACAAATGCTGGGTGCACAACGTGTGTTTATAATCTCCCCGAGATAACTTTAGCTAATCGAGGGACATTCAAAAGACTTTTGTTTATGTCACAGTGCAAAATATGGAACATACACGTTAATGGACCTATAAACTGTAGAGATAGTAACATTTCAACTAGGGCAGTTTAATAAAGAAAAATCATTGAATTTAAGGGAAATTGAAGGACTCAAAAGATGCATGAAGGTCTTGGAAGAACAAGAGGTTTACCTTGAAACACCTGTTAAAGTTCGAAAATATTTGAGGGATAACTACCCTGAGATAGAGCATCAATTTGAAGCGTGGCATATAAGAAAAGCTATTTGGAAGAAGTTGATACAAGCTTCAAAATACACTGGCCGTAACAGTATTGAAATGTAGAATCAAAGCATCCAGAATCATCTACATTGAACAGCTTGTTCTGGTCCCGGGAGACCACTTGAAAATAAAAACGAGTGGTGAGGTTGGCTCAATCATGTTTCAAATGAGCATGAAAACCATTCTTGGCCTTATTTTGAAAATTACACGCATCAACTAATTGATGAGAGTAAATAGAAAAAGAGATCGATGCATAAGGTAATTTGAAAGAAATCCAAAATTAATAATAATCTAGCTCTTTTACCAAAAAACAATTTGATGCAACAAGGTTCATTGGCTCATGTACAGCTCTCCAAGATTTTCCGAAACACACGACTGTGCAATAACGTGAAAATGGTATCTTGCGAAGGTCAGACAAGTAGTCTGTATAGATATCACTCGTCACTATTGAAAATGGCTGCAAAAAGTTTCATTTTTTATGAAGGAATGTTATGCGGGTAATAATAATTCTATACCCAAGTAGGAAGACTTACTAATTTAACCCATCCTGGGAAATCAGAGTTAATAGCAAAATATGTCTCGAGATTTAGTAAAAATAAATTATCCGTTTTGTTTTCTAAATATATAAATCCATCAAATATGTTTTAACTGGCTTATTAAATTAATATTATATAACTAGGATACAATTAGCTTATTATCTCAAAATAATAATGAAAAATAAATGTTTTTTTTTAAAGAGAAATCGCTAAAGCTGGATAACATTACAGTTACTATATATAAATGAAATATTATATAGTTTATTCAGATATATCAAAATGTACAAAAACGTCACCAGAATAACTGATTAAAAATGAATATTCGCAATATTGAAGTTTAAAACGAAACCGGTCATTTCATTTTATTTTATTAATTTTTCAGTCGAAGATCTATTTGGTCCGAGCTCCGCGTGTTCTTGTTTACTCGAAGACTTATTGGTACCATTTAGACGACTTGTTCCATTTTCGGAAAGCGAAACTTGGTCATTTTACCCAACATTTTCTTTAAACTACTCATTATTTAACTTCATCCCCACAAACCGAGCGAGTTTATGAATTTCAATAAAGCTAAATTGGGCAGACTAAAATTCCGACTCAAAAAATGTATTCTCAATTTAGAGGTATTCCATTGGCTTAAATAAATATGTTAGTAGCCAAAAGTGTGACTCTAAAAAATACTAGGATGAATAAAAAGGTTAAAATCTAACGTAGTCCACCTTTTTACTGGTTCGTGGTGAAACGAACCATTAGTGAAGATTTTTGAATGGAATAAAGGTACAGTGGCATACTTATGAGCAATTATGTTACATATGATAATAATAATAATAATAATAATAATAATAATAATAGTATTATTCCCAACTCAAGTCACGGGAGAAATCAGAGAAGTATCTTAACGACGGAGTCAAGGGTAGAAATCAGAGAATTATTAACGGCGGAGTCAAGGGTAGAAATCAGAGAATTATCAACGGCGGAGTCAAGGGTAGAAATCAGAGAATTATCAACGGCGGAGTCAAGGGTAGAAATCAGAGAATTATCTTAACGACGGAGTCCATGGTATAAATCAAAGAATTATCAACGGCGGAGTCCATGGTAGAAATCAGGGAATTATCAACGGCAGAGTCAAGGGTAGAAATCAGAGAAGTATCATATATTATCACGGATATTAGACGAAAAGTTTGTTTGGCAAATTCATGGTAATTCTAACAGTTTAGAATATTTATGAAATCGAAAATTTGGGGCCCCTTCCAGCCTCAGGCTCTAAGGTGCAGCTTACTTAGCGTGTTCGGTAATCCGGCCCTGCTAACCATAAATAGGAAACGACACTTGCTTTAATACAACTTAAGCTGCAGAAGCAGAAGTCTTAGCAGACGCTATTGCTTCAGCGTCGCTGCGCCACTGTGTTATTATCTAACTGTTGTTTAGTTATTTCATACTATAAATTACGAGACTGTCTAAATGTGAAACGTTGCTTTAAGCGTCTGCCTTACTTAGGTAAGTGGCTTTATGCTACTGGGGTAGCTAGGATGGAACCCAGCTCCTCTTGGAACCACACCGCCACCCTACTTACCAAAGTTAAAGCTCTAATCTTTAATTTGGTGGTCTAAAAATTTTAAAAACAGATTATAATCTTTAGGTTTTTGCTGCAGTGTATGCTCTTATGCAAAACAAAACGCAAGACTCTTATAATGAGCTCTTCAGCTATATTTCTCAGAATTTTCCTCAGCTTAGGCCAAACTCAATGATGACGGACTATCCATTATACTCAGGTTTAAAAAAATTAATTATAATTTTAAAATTTAGAAAAAGAAATTTTTGTAATTATGAGTTTTTTTTAAATTAGGCTATAATTAGAATGGTTCAATCAGAACATTTGCAGCCTGTGTATATGGTTGGTGAAGCTGCAAGAGATGTTATGAAAATGATTATGGTTCTTCCACTCTTGCCTTCGAACCAAATACAGGAGGGAAGGAATGTAATACATCTGAAATTCGTGGTTTTCTAATATTTATGAAAGCTGGCATGCTGCTACATTAATTATTATTTTTTTAGCTGAGTCCAGTAATTATGGCTGCTCTGAATGGACTATTAAGTTAAGTTCAAAACTATTGGATTAGAGAAGTTACCCCAGAGGTATTACATGTTTCTGTATTTGGAGAACGAAAGAGAACGAACAATGACAAAGAATCATTCCATGCCCAACTAAATAAAGCTATCAGAAACCAAGCTCTTGGTGAATGGAAGTATATAGGTATAACTTATTTTTTCAATTTTTAACTTATACATATATAAATATTTGTTATCTAGATCATCTGCAATAACTGGAAGACTCAAATAAATGTAATCATGAATTAGCAAGTAGAGGGCTTAAAATGCGGTCTGGTTTCAATAGGCAACACCAGGAAAACAATAGGTATTTCTATCAAATTTTAATTTTAGTTGCATACAGTGTAGGATGCCAATTTTAGTATAATGTTATATTTGTAGACGAATTGAAACCATTTCTGCTCAACTTCTAAACAATGAAATAACTGTGGAACGGTTTCTAGAGATTGCCAAACACTTCGTAAACCCAGTGTCAATTTTAGTTCAGAATTGATCTGGAACAGGAGCACATGCTGCTGGACTTGGACAACCCAGTGCTGGACTTCCTCAACCCGATGCTGGACTTGGACAACCCGGTGCTGGACTTCCTCAACCCGGTGCTGGACTCCCTCAACCCGGTGCTGGACTCCCTCAACCCGATGCTGGACTTCCTCAACCCGATGCTGGACTTCCTCAACCCGATGCTGGACTTCCTCAACCCGATGCTGGACTCCCTCAACCCGATGCTGGACTCCCTCAACCCGATGCTGGACTCCCTCAACCCGATGCTGGACTTCCTCAACCCGATGCTGGACTTCCTCAACCCGATGCTGGACTTGGACAACCCGGTGCTGGACTTCCGCAACCCGATGCTGGACTTGGACAACCTGGTGCTGGACTCCCTCAACCCGATGCTGGACTCCCTCAACCCGATGCTGGACTCCCTCAACCCGATGCTGGACTTCCTCAACCCGATGCTGGACTTCCTCAACCCGATGCTGGACTTTCTCAACCCGATGCTGGACTTGGACAACCCGGTGCTGGACTTCTTCAACCCGATGCTGAACTTCCTCAACCCGGTGCTGGACTTCCTCAACCCGATGCTGGAGTTCCTCAACCCGATGCTGAACTTCATCAACCCGATGCTGGACATGTTTTTCGTCAGGTCGCTGCTGGTTTTCAACAACCACAAGTTATAAATGCTGCTGACATAATACATTTGAGAGTGCTCCATTGCCCAAATGGAGGTTTGAGGCTCGAACGAGTACAACAAAACCAGCGCCTTCATCATCAAGAACTTCCAAATATTGTGCATCCAATGGTTCATCGTGCTGTGGCACAAGAAAACGAAGACAGAGAGCAGAATGCTAATGGTGCTGTAGCTCAAGAGGATGTAAAAATAACTTATGAAATATAAATCGATTTTATTGTCTTAAAGCAAATGTGTTTTATAGGACGTAATTGAAACAGTGGCTGATGGTGCTGCGGCTCACGAGAATGAACAACAGGATCACCACGTAGATGAAGATGCTAGAGAGAAAGCTAATGGTGCTGTGGAAGAAGAGGATGAACTTCCGAATATTGATGGAAATATATAATTAATTATAATATTAAATGTTTTCATATTTTAAAAGCAAGTGGTTTTTAAAGGACATCATTCACCCAAGGGCTGACCAAAACCAGGAAATGTGTTACATATGTACCGTTAACCTTCCCAGAACTGTAGCTTACCCGTGTTGGCATGCAGATTGGCGTACATGTCTTAGCAGACCAGAAATTCAAAATACATGCCCATTGTCAACAAATACAAAATTTGATTGGCACACAGGCTTTTCAAATATTTTGTTCAAAACAATTTCCTAAGTTAATTATATGTAAAAATATAAAATAAAGTGTTTGGATACTTTTCATATTTTTCAATTAAAATAACCCCAGCAGCACAAAATCGTCAGACCAATGGCCTTAAGAAAAGGTTGGCCCGATGGTCGCCGTACTGTCGGGGTAGCCAGTTTGAAAAGTCACAACGGCCCACGATCAGTGGCAGATTAACTACCACTCGGGCCCCTAGGCTTATCTTTGTTTAGGTTCCCCTTGACCTTGGGAAACTTGCCGCGTTGGTTTTGATATTATTCGTTTAAGCATTTATGGTTGTACAGTCTGTTACAAAAGTCTTCGACAAAGGGAGTTTTTGCATTCATCTTAAATTTCCTCGAAACGTGTAAACGATAGAAAAATGAAACCAGCAACAATTTTTAATACTTTTTTATTTCCTTTCACGTGGACTTGTCGTATTGCGCAAAGCGATAATAGTTACGGCGGAAACGCCAGATGTCGTTTTTTCGGATTCAGGGTGATTGATTCATATTTAGAAAGTGTCACTGTCATTGCTCTACGACCAACGGTTAAGGAGCTATAGACGGTTGCAATTTTCGATTCCATTTGGGAAAAACTAAAAGACGTCAAATATCACCTGTGGCAATCCCCCGATAATGCAGAGCTTTTCAACCACAATTAATATTGTATAGGAAAAGATACGAGAATGGAAGCAATGAAATTAGAAAATAGGTGAAGAAAACTGTAATCACTGGTGTAACAAATGGTTTACGCCTTTTATCCCGTCAACCGATCAGGCCCGTACATGGGGGGCGCCAGGGGATGCTCAGCGCCCCCAAATGTGTACTTGAGCATCCCCAATCCGACCGACCCAAAAAAAATCGATTGCTCAATTACCGAAAGATATGATCAAAAATATTTGTACATTAATCAAAAAGGAAAATTACTTTTACTAGCGAGCTAGTATCAGTAGATATTTGAAACCATTTTACTAAAGTTTTTGAAAATTGCTTTCGCGCGTCTTACTGCACCAGAAAAACTTTTCAATTGTAGAAATATTGAACTAGCTTATCAAAAATGTTTTGACGGATATTTTAGGGCTACAACCGGATACACGAAAAAGAGAAAAGTGATTAGACGATATTATCACAAAGCTAAGACGTAGTTTATGCTTACTATTACATCGTCGTATATCCTAATATAATATAAAACTGATAAACAATATCAAAATAACACAATAAACCAAATGTTGGTATATTTACTATTTTCATAGGTGGGGAGATAAAAATAACTCAAGGCATTGGCACCCCCAAAAAGAATTTGAGCGCCCCCGAGTTTTGGCGGCTGTGTACGGGCCTGCAACCGATTCTGCCAAATTAGTTTTTACAACAAGTAACATAATCTCTATTAACATGGCACTTGCCATTGTTTCAATATTATAACTTTTAGTCACTGTGTCTATCAAAATATTGTAAAAAAAGCCATTCACTCGAGGAAAGGATGCTAAACCAGTAATTACAATTTTCTACACCTATTCTACACCCCGAGTCGTTTTTCGCGGGGGGGGGGGGGGCGGAGTTCCTAGTAACGCTACTGGGCGTAACTCCAATATTTGAAAAGTTGTCAAAAACGACATCTGGCGTTTCCGCCGTAACTATTATCGCTTTGCAAAATACTACAACTCCACGTGAAAGGAAATAAAAAGTATTAAAAATTGCTTATGGTTTCATTTTTCTATCGTTTACACGTTTCGAGAAAATTTAAGATAATGCAAAAACTCCCTTTGTCGAAGACTTTTGTAGCAGACTGTACTTTGTACGATACTAAACTTTCTTATGAAATAAATATAACTAAAAAATCTGATGATACAAGTTAAAGAACTGACCATTGACAAAGCACACCTTAACTGAATTCGTCTCAGAAGCAGCGAAATTATTTTTCTTGCTATTTGGGGCGCACAGATAACTCGAGTCAGAAATTAGAATTTCTAATCCAGCCTTGATTGTCCCTTGCCTTAAGTTTCATGAACAGCGCACAGTTTATGACAGTCAATCAGTCATTCAATTAATTAAATATTGTAATATACAGGGTGTCTCAATTTGCTCGATCAGGCCATTTTTCTCAAAATGTATTTATGCTAGGGTTCTGAAATTTTCAGGGTTTATTTGTTAGGTACGGAAGGCTTTGGTTACTAAATTTCAGAAAAATCGAACGATTTTGTGCCGTTTTGGAAAATTTATTTTTTCACTGGTAGGTGTCACGCAAAATGTTTCAAGAAAAAAGTTGTAGGGCATAGTCGAAAGTGTAAAAATAATTTTGGTTCGGTTGAAAAAGACCTATTTTTCACTGAGTTTGGAGGTCGGGGGAAAAACAAGTTGTACTAGCAGGCAATAGCCTTTAACGTAAACAATCGTACATAATCACAACACACATGTACATTTATTTTAGGGAACTTATGCTTTCAGCTTTGTAGTTAATAATCAGATCTGCAAAAAGTTATTGTTAAAGAAAATTATTACGTTCAACACCTAATTAGACAAAAAAGACAAAGACCGCGTCTTCCATTTCAACGTGGTTACGAGTAAGATCATCAAACAAAGATTTGTAGACCAAAAATTACGCTAATTTTTTACCTCTCCGAGGAGACTTTGTACCCTAGGAGGGGTTATACAACCACCGTGTCAGTCTGTCTGTCTGTCTGTCAGGCCAGCGAACGCGTTCGCATTTTCGGGGCAAAGGGTAATCACTGCGTACGCAATTTCTTGGCTCACTGCGTTCGCAGTTTCTCGAAGGGTTGGCAAAACAACAGTGTGACGGTGAGCGTTAACGGATTGGTTTGCGGTTGGGTTGGGTTTGGTAGGTCTTTTTTCGTCAACGCTCACCGTCGCGACAGTTTTCACTCAGTTTGATTGGATATTTCGTTATCGTAATGTTTATGTGTAGGTTGTGAATGTTGAGTTCGTGTTGTGAATGTTGTGGGTGTGGAGTTTGTATAGGCGTTTTCTCTCCAACTACTTCTTAATGACTTTGGGACGGACCGAGTGTTATACAACCACTCAACGTCCAATGGCAAGGTTTCCACCAGTTGTACACGGTATCAATTTGCGATTTTTGGCGCCGGCCGGGAATCGAACCCGGGTCTGCTGCGTGCAAGATATTAACTCTAACCACTCAGCCACCAACGCTTGTTAAGTTACGGTGTTTTTCTAAAAAACCGCTTTGGCGAATGTCCTTTACGAAGTTAAAACGTTAGGTACTATAATTTATTCTACATCATTTTAAATATTTATAAATTATATTAGTCTTATATTTAATTAAATATTTATAAATTATATTAGTCTTATATTTAATTAAATATTTATAAATTATATTAATCTTATATTTAATTAAATATTTATAAATTATGTTAATAATACCTAACAAATAAACCCTGAAATTTCCGAACCCTAGCATAAATACATTTTGAGAAAAATGGCCTGATAGAGCAAATTGCGACACCCTGTATAAAAATTGGTCAGAAAATAACCGCCTCATTCGTGATGGACTCGGACTCGGACTCCGATCCGTACTGTCCAGGTTCGTTATTATTTCGTGGCTACTCGCAAAGTATTATTTTATTTAATTTTACTCAATTGTGAGAACAACAGGATACACGCATAAAATAAATGCTTGGTTTATACTATATAGATAAAATCAATAAGTAGAGTAGTATTATAAAAAGAAATAACGTTTTCATGTATCCGGCTTTACTACAAAACGAAGATAATACAGACGATCTTAGCGGTGGTTGTTGAAATGAAATCCGGCAATCCGTAGGAAACGCGATTACAAAAATTTGTGTTTGGACAAATTTTCAACAATTTTTTTCCAACTAAAAGCTGAAATATTTTTATATTTTGCGTTAACTGTGGATTATTTATTCTCGAGGGCCCTTCTAGAAAAATCCTACCGGGCCCATTTATCCTCCGGGCCCGTAGGCTTAAGCCTACCCAGCCTATTGGATAATCCGCCACTGCCCACGATCGGCAATATAAGTCAGCCCGGTAGAGTTTTCAATGTTAGGGCCAACCCTTGGCCGACTATTGGGTTAGTTGATGGCCCGAAGTTGCACTTACTTTTGATTTAATTGTAGGCCCAACATATGCATCCGTCGGCCCCTGTAGCACATTGCAGTCGGGCCAACTTCGGCGAAACTTACAGTTAGGAAATTTTCGAAATGGAACTCAATACCGACTGTTAATGTGATGGTTATCAACGACCAGAAGTCAAGATTTTACCGATACACAGGGGAAAAACTGCAAAGCGGGTGCAATCGCGATTTCGTTTTAGTCTGCTATTATTTGTATAAGGGATTGTACATTTTAGGTCGCATAACAAATTTAATAAACCTAAGACAATGTTTTCGGCCCATACGTACTAAACATTAGGTATTCCAGACCCCATATTGAAAATACGCATGATTTATGAAGTTATTATTTTTGTAGGCCAAGGCCTATCTATTGAAAACTTGTTTACAGTTATTAATCCAAGGTTTGAAAGCCTATTCACCTTAGGTGATATCAAAAGAAACATAAGACCCAAATGACATAAGACTCTACCTTTGCGTCCGTTGAAATATTTACTGGGAGCTAGTCTCAAATAGACTACATTACCAACCAGTTGGAAAAGTACTAGCAACTGTATATTTAGTCATGGAAAAAGAAAGCTAAGGAATAAAAATGAGGCGCGTGATTCACACCTCAAGCGTGAACTCCAGCACCCCCGGTGGGAGAATTAGAGGGGTGAAAAAAGGGGGTATCGTGGTAAAATATTTTGGCACAGGATTGACTCGCTATTCATTTGATTTATCGTAACATTTACAGATTCTGATGGTATAAACCTACCCAGATTATAAACTTTATAGCTATGTAAATTAATTAATTAATCACGTAGGCAGCGCTTCAAGCCCTGTAAGTTTATTTAATCCTTGGTAGGCCGACTGCGTAAAATTGCGAATTTCCAACTCAAAACTGATTATTACAACGACTAAATATCATATAATACACCAATATTTTATATAATTCATACATTTGCATTTGTAACGATAAACACGTGTGTTATAATAATAAAAGCCCCGGAATTCCTGATAGACTAACATACAAGTCTGTCAAGGATCAGATACTAAATTAGGACATTAAATCTTTAGTACCAGAAGTTAAAGATATCTGTTTCAAACCAATTTGACTCGACGAATGTGACCTACTCCAGCGGATAACTTCTTATAAAATAAAAGATTTATCGACTTAATATTTGAACTTTTCCGTAGAAATATAAATAAATTAATCGAAAAATACTTTTTGCCGAGGGGTAAGACACTTATGATTTTTGTGTACACCAGGAGTTCGAACTCTGCCGAGTTCACGAGAGTTCGTGAGAGTTTTAGAGAGTTATTGAAAGTTCAAAGTTGAGTTCCAGAGTGTTCATTGGTGAGTTCGGGAGAGTTCGCGGGAGTTCGAGAGGAGTTCTTGAGAGTTCTAGGTAGTTCTCGGGAGTTTGTGGGAGTTCTCTAGATTTCAGGGGAGTTCATAAGAGTTCCAGTAGCAAATGTTCACCTGAGTTCTTGAGTGTCTTACTTTTTGCTTTAATAAAGCGGATTTTTTCGTGGTTATAAGGTCGAATATTAATCGGCAATTGGTCACCGTGTAACGATTTTATGGTCAGAGCCCAATATTCCGCCCCGGCCAACTTATTATATACCGTTAGCATTTAAAATTAGACTAAACTAAAAATTACTATCCATAAAGATTTAATCTAATCTAAATGATACACTTAAACCTATGATTTAAATTTAATAATCAAGGATACTACGAGTTTAAATGAAAATTAAGAAACGTTTAATTGAATACTAAAAATTGTAGTACGGTTAAATACTAAATACACTAAGTTATCTAAAATACACTAAATACTTAAAATATACAGGACTACGTCTACTGGCTCTCAGGATAATTAAAAGGGGAATGATTCGAATCATTTAATGAAAACGCTCTATTGCTCTATAGTCTTATACTTAGCTACTATGCTCTATTACAAGACTCTATGGCGATAGCGTTCAAGTTCTATTGTTCTTAGAAATTCATTCTACTTATCTCTCGGCGAGTGACTTCTCGGTGGCGAAGACTTTGGTCATCACGGACACGCGGCTCTCCTTGATGGATGGCCGGGCGATTTTAGCATCGGTCCTGCTCTTCATGGTCGGGGTTCCCGGTTGGATAGTATGGCGAGCGTCCAATTTCATCGCGCGTCCACGATGGTACTTTTAACGGCATTCATAGCTACACGTATTAACGCGGAAACCTTCAATCTATTACAGCTAGTCCGAGTTCAATTCCACAACCTTTCGGCATCGAATGGCACGACACAATCTTGCATTTTCCCGCGCATTCTCGGTTTTTAACATCTCGTCTAGTTCTCTGTTTCACAACCGCATCGAGAATGTACCAGGGGTACCGGAAATTAGCAAAGGGGTAAAACATGGGGAAAACCTTTTCTTGAGCCAGTGACGTATCAGGGGGTACAATACTATTGAGAGCCAGTGTGACACTTTTTGGGATAATTATGTGTTTAAAGTAGTTATTGGGTCCGATTAATTTGGTCTAGGGGTTTTATTAAATAACTTAGGTATAAAAGTAAAGTGTCGACATTGGTAAGGTTTAAAGGTTTGTATTTTAATGATAATTGAAACAGTTTGGTGCTTTACGAGTTTAAGAGTTAGGGGAGTTCGGTGGCTGGGTTCTCCTTGAAGATAAAAAGTTCTTACGTCTTTTATAAGATGATAATGAGTTGGCGGTCCGGTGGTTGTTCGTCCGCGGAGTCTTGTAGAGCGCCTAGCGCGAAATACGGGCGCGGAAAAAGGGATACATTCGCCCGGTTGAAAGTTTGTCAGTCGGGTCAGGCGACCGCCCACATCTTGGGGAGGAGACGAGTCTCGTGGAACGCAGGAATCAGAGAGCGCACTGAGGGTGAATTCGGGAAAGAGGCAGAGTTCAAGCACGTGTCCCCTTTTATGCACTTCGGGTGACACAGGGCTTCCGTCCCTACGGGGTTGAAAAGAGTTGCTCCAAGGTCTGAAACTTTCCATAGGCTTGCTGGCCGGCGTGGTGTTTCAAACAATCGCGAAATACGCGGAAACACCAGTCCTCGCGCACTCGGGAAAACCACGGTTAATAGAGCTAGCCACTCGGTTAAAGTATGGGGGTTGTTCATAAATGTTGAAACGTTACAAATTCCCCACAACGAAATGTCAAACGTCCGCGGTTGACCACAAAAACAAGCGAAGGGGGAGGAAACAAAATAACGTAAAAGCACCAAAAACATTTGACAAGTATAAACACAAATATAGGCACCAAGAGAAAAAATACACAAAAATACAGATGCAAATTAGCAACAAAATTTTCACCAATTTAAAATTGGAATTAGGTACATCAAAAGACCAAATAGTAGAACTAGGAATGAATCGTGAAAATTAATAACAAAAATCGGGGGTTAAATATAGGGACATACGGATACATATTGACACTATATACAATGGCCATAAAAATTAAACACTATAATTAAACACTAAAATTAAACACTAAAATTAAACACTAAAATTAAACACTAAAATTAAACACTAAAATTAAACAATGAAATGAATTATACAAAAATACACTAGCTACGCAAAAGTACGTTTAAAATTAGAGGCTCGAGATATATTCTTTTTGCAAAAAAAAAAATCGTAATGCAGAATATAGTAAATGAAGAGCAATTCAAGACAAATAAAATTAAATTAAACAAGCAATCAAACTAAAATTAATATTAACAGTAAAAGCACACAAAAAAAACTAAACACCGACAGTAATTACTCTTTTAGTTAATTTATCTCGAGGCCTAAGCCGCCTAAGAATAGGAGGTTGGTCACCATCCGAAGAGTCAGGGGAGCTAGGACGAGAGGGGGGAAATCGCGCTCCGCAAGTGGAGTTAAAGTAGGGGAAGGGCCTGGGACACTCTCAGAGTCACGAGCTATGTACGGCTTAAGTTGGTCAACGTGGTAAGTGCCTGTAATTAGACGCTTGGTTGTAACGTTCGCTAATTGATAAGTGTGGGAACTAAGCTTATTTCCTATAAGGAAAGGTCCATCCCATTTATCTGCCAATTTTGCCATAAAACGAGCTCCAGCTGAAGACTGAAAATGAGTCTTTCGCCAAACTAACTGACCGACTGTAAATTCGAAGTCGCGTCGACGAGAATTAAAATACTTAGCTTGTTTATCTTGCGCAATTAAAATGTTATCCTTCGCGGTATTTACAGCTGCCGTAACACGGTCTTGAATGCTAGTCGCGTGGGTACGAACGTTAGAATCCGCAAAATTTTGATCGGGGGGACAAGTTGGGGTAATGTCATAGGGGGCGCGCAATTCGCGTCCAAAATTTAAATAAGCGGGGGAGAATTTAGTGGTTTCATTGGGCACGGTCCTGAGGGCCATCGCTTTTTCTGCCAGATTCAAATCCCAGTCCCTATGATTATCGGTGATGTAAGACGAGATCATTGTACCGACCGTGCGATTATACCGTTCAACCGGATTACCGCGCGGAGAGTAATATGACGTAAAACGTCGATTAATGCCCATTCTTTTATAGGCCGCGGTCATAATTTTACTCACAAATTGTTTTCCATTATCCGAGATAACGGTGGCGGGAACGCCGAAACGCGAAAATACCTCGTCTACTAATTTAGTTACTATAGCCTTTGTCGTACCACGTCGCAATGGAAACATTTCGACCCATTTAGACAAGGTGTCGACTACGACGAGCAATTGAGTGAAGCCGCGCTTACTAGGAACGAAAGGTCCCTTTAAATCAATGGAAACCACCTGCCATGGATCCGAGGGCAAGGAGGATTTCATATGACCAGCGGGCGCGACATTGGGGCTCTTATTCGCCTGACAAGTGTGGCAGGAGCGAACGTAACGAGTCACTGAGGTTGTCATTTTTTTCCAAAAATAGCGAGATTGAATTCTACGGAGCGTTTTAAAAATACCGAGGTGCCCGGAGCTGGGAATGTCGTGATTTAATTGCAAAACGGTGGTTACCAAAGAATCAGGGATCCAAATTCTAAACGAACTACTATCAGAAGAGGGGGAGCAAATATTTTTATAAAGAATACCGTCAGAAAGAGTGCACTGGGGGGCGTGTTCTACTACAAATTCATTTAATTGAGAATTAGTGGGAGTTACCGAATTCTGCAGATAGTTACGAAGAGCCTGAAGATTGGGGTCAGCTAACTGAGCGTTGATTAAAACCTTCTCATCAAAATTAATAGGCGGGCTAGTCTGATCGTCAATGACAGAAGCTAAAACAGGAAGGTCCAGAAAACTAGTTTCATCCTCGACCGGCGAGTTTGAATTTTCGTCGTCTGGGAAACGGGATAACGCGTCCGCTATGCCGTTACACTTGCCTGGAATATGCTTAATGGCCGATACGTAAGGTTGAATAGCTAAACGCCAACGAGCTAATTTACCCGTGGGGTCGCGAGCGGTCCGCAACCACTGCAGAGCGCTGTGGTCAGTGTAAACGGTAACTTGACCACCTTCTATATAAGGTCGAAATTTATCAATTGCCCATTTAATAGCTAAGCATTCGCGCTCAGTTACTGAATATTTTTTTTCTGGGCCACTTAAAGCGCGACTAGCGTATTGAATAACTACGGGCTTACCATCGTTATCCTGACTCAAAATTGCACCGAGACCGGAGTTAGACGCGTCAGAAAAAACACTAAAGGGCTTATCGAAATCGGGTTGAGCTAAAATTGGAGCAGAAGTTAAGGCAGTTTTAAGGGAATCGAAAGCGCGCTGATGCGTGGGGGTCCAACACCAGAGAGCATCTTTATGTAAGAGAGCATGGAGGGGGGCCGCGATAGTGGCGAATTTTTTTTATAAATCTACGGTAATAAGAGGCAGCGCCCAAAAAGCCGCGTAATTGTTTTAAAGTTTTCGGAGGGGGTTTATCACTGATAGCGGAAGTTTTAGAGGGATCGACAGTAACACCTTTCTCATTAATAACATGACCCAAAATGAGGGCTTCGGTCTCGCAGAAATGGGTTTTACTTGCTTTGATGGTTAAACCGGCATTATTCATAATATTAAATACTTTTCGGAGGGTGGACATATGTTCATCAAAAGATGCCGAAATAATGATGATATCATCAAGATAAGCGGATACGCCTTCGCGGCGCAAAGGGGCAAATAAATGATCAACCATCCTTTGGAAGGTTGCGGGAGCCGACGTGAGTCCAAACATGAGGACTTTAGGACGAAATAGCCCTCTGTGAGTTACGAAGGAAGCTTTATCACGGCTTTGAACATCGAGCGGAATTTGCCAATATCCGCTCTTCATGTCCAAAGTCGTGATAAACTTGGGATGCTGAAGAGAATCAAGGATATCATCTATTCGTGGCAAGGGGTATGAATCTTTTTTCGTAAGTTTGTTAAGCGCCGAATAATCGATACAAAGACGAGAGCCGCCATCTTTCTTACCAACGAGAACGCAAGGGGAACACCAGGGGGAGTTACTTGGTTCGATTAAGTCATCTTCTAGCATTTCGTCAATGATCGCGTCTATCTTGTCACGCTTATGGGGGGAGTAACGATAGGGGGCGCAGGAAACTGGACAAGCGTCACCCGTGTCAATGAAATGCGTGGCAGCGTTAGTAAGGCCGGGGGTTGTCGCGAAAAGGTTTTTAAATTCGTAAACGAGGGACTCGAGAACCGCGCGCTCGGTGGGAGATACTTTGGCTAACAAAAGAGCTTTTCGAAGATCGGCCTCGTCAAATTCGCGTGGGTCAGCCGCGGTACTAACAATAGCTGGCGGGAGGTCGCCAAAATTGCGAAGGAAAAAATATTTTTCCGACGGCGGGTCGGAAGGGGAAGCGCGCCACCAAAAGCTCATATCGGAGCAATCTAAAACAAAACCTAAAGTTTGCAATAAATCTAAACCCAATATACAAGGAAAAATTAAATTTTTGACAAAATGTACAACGTGAGTGGTTTCCTTCCCCGGAAGATTAATTTGGGCAGTACCGCTACCAGTCGAAGTGACGCGGGTTTTGTTCGCGAGTTTAATGCCTAGCTTAACGCGTTTACTCTTATTACGAACATCACGTAAAATGACGCTACGAAATTTATCATTGACTAACGTGTAAGTTGACCCAGGATCCACAAGGGCGAGACAAGGAGTTGAACCATTAATAGAAATTTTTATTTTGGCCAAAGATGGCAAATCAGAATTTGGAAAAATGCGACGTGTGGACCCTGCGCTACAAACTGGAAATTTTAATTTCGGTGGGGAGCGTTGGCGGGAAGGTTGCGAGTGCGGGAGGCGGGGCCGGAGCCTCCCGCGTTCCGGTTTCCCAAATTGTTACGGGGGGGTTGGGAGGGCTGTGACTGAGACTGAGACGCTAAGAAACCCAAATATTGCCCGCACTCTGGACGAATATGACCCGGCGTGTGACAATAATGGCAAACTACCCCGCCCGAACGAGGAGCGTTAGATCCAAAAAAGGTACGCCCCCGGGTATTTCTGTCGCCAGCACCGTTGCGATTATAAGAGTCCCGAGACTGAAAATTACCCTGATACTGGGAATTAGAAGCGCCGTTACGAGGAGAGGGGTTACGTAAGGTCGGACAGTGGCTCTGATAATGGCCGCGTTCCCCGCAACGAAGGCAAACAATATTACCGGCAACCGATGGGTCGACCATTCTCGCGGGTTGACTCCGGGAAGGCTCGGCACCTCGCCGGGGAACCTTCGCTTGTTCAATTAAATCGGCCTTGGCCACGAGGTCGCGAACCGAAGTAAAGTTATCCGTGGCGAGAGCAACGCGAAGCTCGTCGTTTAAATCCCTACGAATACTACGAATCTGAGTGGCGACCGGCATAGGGGCGGATAATTTTCGAATTATCGCGATCATACTCTCTACGTACGTACCAACTGACTCACCCGGTTTTTGAAAATTAAAATCTAATTGATCTAACAAACGGTCGTCGTTATTCTGAACTTGAAATTCCGCGTTAAGAGTGGCCGAGAAGTCGGCGAAGGAAGCGAAATCTGGCTGAGCGTAAAACCACTCGAGGGCCGCACCCGATAGCATAGCGGGCACCCAATGTTTGACAAAGAAGGGTTCGGGGCAGTTGCGAGAAGCGAGAATTTGACGCGCCTTTGTTAGAAACTCTTTCGCGGTGCCGTCCGAAAAACTACCCGAAAAAGTAGGCAGAGTGACGGGGGGAGCCCACGCAGCCGGCATGGCCGCAGCGGCGGGGGGGGAGCATTATTTTGAACGGTAGTAGTGAGGAGGGCTAGCTGAACCTGAAGGGCCGCGATCGCAGCCGCGTTGGCAGTGGAGTCGCCATTGGCGTTATTGGCGGTATTATTCGGCATAATGGCGTCGAAATGGGGTGGAGGGGTAGTTAAAAAATAAACTTCAAAACACTCTTGGCAACTAAAATTTTGACCTAACGCTGGGGCACAACCACGAGTATGAATATCTCGAAAAAGCGGCATCAACCAACAAAAATGTACGAGGTACTCGAAAACAATGAGAGCATGCCAAAACACCAAAACCAAGTATTAAAAAAAATTAAGGGAGGGAGATGACCAGCCTAACCTAAGCACCAAAACACCTATCATAACAAAATTTAAAAAAAAACAATGAACGAATAACGTTACCGCGAGAAAAAAAAAATCTAAAAATAAACGCGAGATCCTATCAAACTGCGACATGAAAAGCTAAACCGATCAAGTAAAAGAAACATTTAACGCGACAAAAAAAAAATCGACAGTTAATGAGAAGGCCATTGAAATTAAAGTTACAAAATTAAAGAAAATCCGAAGTTCAAAACCGGAAACGGACCCCCAAAATGTGACACTTTTTGGGATAATTATGTGTTTAAAGTAGTTATTGGGTCCGATTAATTTGGTCTAGGGGTTTTATTAAATAACTTAGGTATAAAAGTAAAGTGTCGACATTGGTAAGGTTTAAAGGTTTGTATTTTAATGATAATTGAAACAGTTTGGTGCTTTACGAGTTTAAGAGTTAGGGGAGTTCGGTGGCTGGGTTCTCCTTGAAGATAAAAAGTTCTTACGTCTTTTATAAGATGATAATGAGTTGGCGGTCCGGTGGTTGTTCGTCCGCGGAGTCTTGTAGAGCGCCTAGCGCGAAATACGGGCGCGGAAAAAGGGATACATTCGCCCGGTTGAAAGTTTGTCAGTCGGGTCAGGCGACCGCCCACATCTTGGGGAGGAGACGAGTCTCGTGGAACGCAGGAATCAGAGAGCGCACTGAGGGTGAATTCGGGAAAGAGGCAGAGTTCAAGCACGTGTCCCCTTTTATGCACTTCGGGTGACACAGGGCTTCCGTCCCTACGGGGTTGAAAAGAGTTGCTCCAAGGTCGGAAACTTTCCATAGGCTTGCTGGCCGGCGTGGTGTTTCAAACAATCGCGAAATACGCGGAAACACCAGTCCTCGCGCACTCGGGAAAACCACGGTTAATAGAGCTAGCCACTCGGTTAAAGTATGGGGGTTGTTCATAAATGTTGAAACGTTACACCAGCGAATAACAAAAAAGGATATTCTTTGGAAATTCCCTATCTTGGAAAACATATTTTAACAATGACCTCGCGGAATTAGCTGGCCGGGGTGGATATTGGTCTCTAATACATTTAAGGAAACAAGTAGTCGCGTTAAAGCGCCTAAATATTCGTTATACTTCCCCCCAACTAGTTCCGAACGTCCCGAGAGGACACAAGTTAAAAAAAAATTGAGGGAATGCTGATCAATGGGAGACTTGCCTATTGCTTTCTTGAAGTGCGAGACCTAAGAGTCATGGGATGAGTACGGTAGTTATCACTATCGGAATCAGACTGATCCCGGGGAGGGTGGGCGTATAATTTCACCAGCAGGGGCGTCACTGTCACGACCGATAAATGGTTTCAATTGTCTAACGTGATGTGTGCCTTTCAATATCACCCCAGTGTCTATATTCTGAAGCCTATACGTGTGCTTAGATAGTTTTTCACAGACCCTAAATGGTCCATCCCATTTTGGGGCTAGCTTGGCGTTAATCTTATTTGCAGCTGAAGATTGTATGTGGGTTTTCTTAAGGACAAGCTGATCTATATTAAATTCTCGGTCGACCCTTTTCTTGTCATAAATTTCAGCCTGACGCTCCTGTTCTACCTTAAGATTAGCCTTAGCTTTAACAATAATGTCTCTAATTTTTTTAGCGAACGCCACCACTTCGGTTGGCGTAATTTCTAGAGTGACGTCTATTAAGTCGTCGGTATTGGGTATTGGTTCCCCGGGCTCCCTAAGTTCCCGTCCAAAGTTAAGGTATGCTGGAGAGCACCCGGTACCGTCGTGTATGCCTGTTCTCATCCCCATTGCAAAGTGTTGCAAATAAAGATCCCATTTTTCATGGTGATCGGCTACGTAGGACGCTATCATGTGGGAAAAATTTCTATTGACTCGTTCGGTTTGATTCGATTGCGGAGAATAAATCGAGGTTAAGCGCTGTTTTACTCCAAGGGCTTTAAAAACTCCTTCCATAGTTTTCGAAACGAATACCGAGCCGTTGTCACTGACTACGCGTTTCGGCAAACCAAAACGGGTAAAAACATCTTCGACTAACCGATTGACTATCCATTTTGACGTAGGGCTTCTTAATGGAAAAACCTCGACCCATTTCGTCATATAGTCAATGACTACTAAAATGTAGGTGTTTCCTTTACTACTACGGGGAAATGGCCCCTTAAGATCCACCCCTATGACTTCCCAAGGAGAGCTAGGTTGCGCGGACTGCATAAGGCCGCTTGGTTTCGACTGCGGGTTTTTGTAACACTGACAAATTTTACACGAGCTTACGTAACGAAGGACATCCCTAGTCATGCCCTCCCACGTGAATGCCTTTCTAACCCGACCTAAAGTCTTGCTACAACCTTGGTGACCGCTAGTAGGAATATCGTGGCTAACCCCTAAGACTGCACTAACTAAAGAGCGTGGAACTAATATTCGGTAATTATCTTCGGAGGAGTGTGGAGCTTCTATAAGCCTATGGACCAACTCGTCCCTAATTACGCAGAAGGGAGCGACCCTTTTAATCCATCGCGTTAGTTTTTTATCGTCGGGTAACCCACTATTCTCTAAATATATCCTTAAAGCCAAAAGTTTACCGTCGGTACGCTGGTGTTCAAAAATAAGACCGTGATCTAACCGCAAAAGCCCATCACCGGAATCGGCAACGCCGTTAGCGTCAACCATTGCCACGAACCCTTCAGAAGATGCCAGCATCTCCTGTTGCGCGTCGGGTATACGCGACAATGCATCCGCAACGACATTGCTCTTTCCAGCAATGTACTTAATTGGAAAGTTCAGGGCCTGAAGCTTAGTGATCCATCGAGCGAATTTACCGGTTGGGTCTTTGGTGGTCAATAGCCAGGTTAAAGCCGAGTGATCGGTCCAGACCTCGTAGTCTGCCCCCTCAACATATGGGCGGAATTTCTCCATTGCCCAAACGATACCGAGACATTCCCTTTCCGTTGCCGAATAATTTCGTTCGGCGGGGTTCAATGATCGACTAGCGTAAGAGATAACATTCATGGGCCCCTTTTTGCCGGCTTCAGCGTATTGCTGAAGCACAGCGCCTAAGCCGTAATTTGAGGAGTCGGTTACAATAACAAAGGGGTTGTCGAAATTAGGTGCACTCATAACTGGCGCGGATGTCAAAGCGGATTTAAGTTTTTCAAAGGAAGCTTGTTGATCCTCCCCCCAAATAAATTTCGCGTCTTTCTTTAACAAGTCATTTAAAGGCGAAGCTATGTGCGAAAACGACTGCACAAACCTCCTATAGTAACTAGCTAAACCGAGAAAGCTTCGCAATTGACGAACATTGCGAGGAGGGGGGTATGATTTGACGCTTTCTATCTTAGATGGATCAACTTGAATCCCGCGACGCGTTATTAGGTGCCCCAAAATTACCGTTTCCTCTTGACAAAATTTGGTTTTAGAAGCTTTTACCGTAAGCCCAGCGTTAGATAGGGTTTGTAAAACTTTTTCTAATGTCGCTAAATGCTCTTCGAAAGAGTCCGAGATAATTATTAAGTCGTCTAAATACGCCATCACGCCCGCGTCGCGAAGGTGAGAAAAGAGTACGTTCATCAATCGCTGAAACGTAGCTCCCGCGTTTGTGAGGCCAAACATTAAGACTGTTGGGTGGAAAAGCCCCCTATGCGTGATAAAGGCCGCGCGATCTCTCGAACCGGGATCGAGAGGAACCTGCCAATAACCCGCTCTCAAGTCCATTATTGAGATATATTTTGGTTTACCAATGCGACTCAAAATATCTAGATCTATTAATGGTAAAGGGTATCGGTCTTTACGAGTTCTTTTGTTCAAACCCCGATAGTCGAGACAAAGGCGCTTCCCCCCGTCTTTTTTACCAACTAAAACCGTGGGACTACTCCACGGGCTATTAGAGGGTTCAATGAGACCGAGATCTAACATCTCGTCTATAATTTTATCAATTTCCGCTTGTTTGGCGGGAGAATATCGGTAAGGAGGTGAAGCTACGGGAGAGCTATCTCCAGTGTCTATAAAATGACAGGCGGTGTTTGTTTTTCCAGGAACTAAGGAGAAGACGTGTTCGTAGGGGTTAATTGTATCGCGAAGTCTATTTTTCTCACTATCGCTAAGGGTATTGTTTTGAATCGCGGAATCTAATCCGTCCCGATCAATATCGTAAACTAAAAATAGATTGGCATGACTAGTCGTATCGGACCCGAATGGGTACCTTATGGTGGGTGTATCACCCCAAAACCAACAGTTATCCCCAAAATCGACACAAATATTAAAACTACATAAGAAATCTACACCTAAAATACAAGGGTAAGCCAATTTATCTACAAATAACGCCTTGTGAGAAACAGTCCTACCAGGGAGAGAAAAATTAACTTGTACTGAGCCTTCAGTTTTTAAATTACGATTATCAGCTACTTTTAAATTATAGCGGCTTTCATTAATGAAACAGCCGGTCTCTACTAATTTGGACTTAAAATCTGAATTTAACAGAGTGAACGAGGACCCAGGGTCTAAAATACCGAAAGTAAAAACTGGACCTAAATTAATTTTAATTGTTTTAAGCTGAGAATTTGGAATAGGGTTGGACTGGTTCATCACGTGGCAATCTCCACTATCAACGGAGCCTCCTACTTCTTTTGCTGCCAGGAAGAGTTTTGGCTCCCGCTTGACCCTTCCCTTCGCCCGTTTCCCGACCCACGGCCCTTTTTAGCGGGACAATTTTTGGAAACGTGCCCCTTTTGTTTACATTCGAAACATTCTACATCGGGACATTCTGGACTCTTATGACCCGCTTTTCGGCATTTGTGGCAAACTATGGAAGTAGTACTAGCGGAACTGTACTGCGAACCTGAATTGGACGTGGCACTATGAATGAAATTAGACCCCTTAAAAGAACGGGACGATTGAATAGCTAGTTCGGTTTTAATACCATCTGATAACAATTCACGAAGGGAACGATACACCTTAGTGGCTAAATAAATTTTAAGTTGCGAGTTTAAATTGTTATACACTATGCTAACTTGAGTCGAAACATCTAACGGGTTGCGTAAGGCTGTAAAATGTTTTTGCATGTCCTCTATGTAAGCGCTAACCGTTTCGCCATGTTGCTGACGGCGACTCATAATTTGGGCCATTGAAAAATTATCACTATCGTGACCCGAAAACTCGTCAACTAAGGAAAATTCGAACTGAGCCCAAGTTCTAACGTGAGATTGGGCTAGCCACCACTCTAGGGCGGGACCCTCCAGCATAGATGGCACCCAATGTTTCATAAAAATATCTTCCGGTAATCCCTTACTTAAAAATATTTGTTTTGCCTTTAATAGGAAATCTTTCGGGGTACCTTCGGTATACCGTCCCGAAAATGTAGGAATAGGAATGTTAGGAACCCAAGAATTCGGCAGGTGTCCGCTAGGAAGAGGCGGCGGAGGAGGCGGGGGGTTTAATCCAGTAGAATTCGGACCCCCACCCCTCCCGACGTTCTGCAGCTGCGTGCGGAGATCTTGGAGTTCGGCCATTATTCTAGCTAAATCCCCTCTACTAATATTGGCGGGGCTAGTGGCATCGCTACCGTCGGCATTGGCGTTAGCCCCCCCTGAGGTGACTGAATTACCCCCGGCCATAGTGGCAGCTACGGACTCTGCTGGTGCCAGTTTGGGTAGGGTACGATTTTCTAATCGCTTTGTACGCGCAATAGCCTGGAAAGCACGCCAACAAAGTGAACAACAATAATCTTTTCCCGCGGCGGGAAGACAAGTGTCACAAGGCGTATGACTCGAAAGGTCGCTATTGGTACTCATCCACTTAGGAAAATACCCAAAAATACAAAGGCAAGCCTACCAAAGGGCGGGAAAATTTTTGAATATAGAAAGTGCAACGGCTCTCAGGACGCCATTACTAATAAGCCTCGAAATATTGAGATATAAAAAGAATTTAAAAAGTACAAATTTAATTTGTAAAAAAAAAAAATTAATTAAACTGGTCGTTTGTTCAAAACCGGTTACGGACCCCCAGAAATGTAACGATTTTATGGTCAGAGCCCAATATTCCGCCCCGGCCAACTTATTATATACCGTTAGCATTTAAAATTAGACTAAACTAAAAATTACTATACATAAAGATTTAATCTAATCTAAATGATACACTTAAACCTATGATTTAAATTTAATAATCAAGGATACTACGAGTTTAAATGAAAATTAAGAAACGTTTAATTGAATACTAAAAATTGTAGTACGGTTAAATACTAAATACACTAAGTTATCTAAAATACACTAAATACTTAAAATATACAGGACTACGTCTACTGGCTCTCAGGATAATTAAAAGGGGAATGATTCGAATCATTTAATGAAAACGCTCTATTGCTCTATAGTCTTATACTTAGCTACTATGCTCTATTACAAGACTCTATGGCGATAGCGTTCAAGTTCTATTGTTCTTAGAAATTCATTCTACTTATCTCTCGGCGAGTGACTTCTCGGTGGCGAAGACTTTGGTGATCACGGACACGCGGCTCTCCTTGATGGATGGCCGGGCGATTTTAGCATCGGTCCTGCTCTTCATGGTCGGGGTTCCCGGTTGGATAGTATGGCGAGCGTCCAATTTCATCGCGCGTCCACGATGGTACTTTTAACGGCATTCATAGCTACACGTATTAACGCGGAAACCTTCAATCTATTACAGCTAGTCCGAGTTCAATTCCACAACCTTTCGGCATCGAATGGCACGACACAATCTTGCATTTTCCCGCGCATTCTCGGTTTTTAACATCTCGTCTAGTTCTCTGTTTCACAACCGCATCGAGAATGTACCAGGGGTACCGGAAATTAGCAAAGGGGTAAAACATGGGGAAAACCTTTTCTTGAGCCAGTGACGTATCAGGGGGTACAATACTATTGAGAGCCAGCGAATAACAAAAAAGGATATTCTTTGGAAATTCCCTATCTTGGAAAACATATTTTAACAATGACCTCGCGGAATTAGCTGGCCGGGGTGGATATTGGTCTCTAATACATTTAAGGAAACCAGTAGTCGCGTTAAAGCGCCTAAATATTCGTTATAACCGATATGGAAAAGTTACTTATATTCCGTCCTCAAAAAGTACATATGACCCTTAAGGAATGGGGGAACAAATTTTTAACCATTAATTCCTAAAAAATGTGTATTGGATTTTTTACTTTAAAATATGTTGCCCCTTTTTGAGTCGGCTTTTGGTCTTGGACCTAAAACCGACTCATTGGAAACAATCGCTGGAATTTCGATTCAAATTAGTCCTAAGTATTTTAGCACTTTTGAGTCGGTTTCAGCTCCAGGACAAAAAGCCGACTCAAAAAGGGATTCTGAAACAATCATCGTCATTAGTACTGCAAATGGACCTAAAAACGTTGAATTGTTTTTTTTTAACTTTAATTATTTCAGTCCATTTTGAGTCGGCAAGTGATCCAAAATGTAAAGTAGCCATACCAACTTTGAAAGGGATCAAAACGTACTTACACGGAATACATCTCAAAAACTGTTAAGACTTTTAGAGCCGGCATTTCGAACAGGACCCAAAAGGACTTTTCGACCAAAGTGTTACCCTAAATCGACACTTTGTGCTACAGGTATTGGTGCATAGATTAAAATGCAGTTGAAGATACAGGTATGTAAGTATAAACACCTAAAACTAATTACACTATAATTTTTGTCGCATTTAGCATAAAACGTGTGCTTAGACCTCATAATTCTGTAAGTGACCTAAAGTTAAATATGTAAACACAAGACAATGGTTCTCGCGACGATAGCACGAGCTTTACTTCCCGATAGATGGCGCTTTATAAGGATAGCCTACAGAAATTATTGGTTCCTGCTAGCTGTAACCTCCGTATTCAGTCCCATTAAAATATTTTATCTAGACCTTCATATACATTTCATATATCTACTAACTTGGATAAATTGACGCGGCCATTCATACGCGTTCTACACAACAAAAGCATAATAGAAAAATCTAAAAAATTAACTTTATTTTTCTGACTTTTCAGTCGGCCAAATGGACAGCGCATTAGACCGACTTTTCAGTCGGCCAAATGAGCAGTCGGCCAAATGATTAGTCGGTCAAATGGGCTGCTCATTAGGCCGACCAGAATTTTGGCTAACAGAGCAGTCGTTTAAATGATCAGTCGGTCAAACGAGCAGTCGGCCAAATGAAAAGTCAGCCACACAAGCAGTCGGCCAAATAAGCAGTCGGTCAAATGAACAATGGGTCAAATGAGCATACGGTAAAACGAGTGGTAGGCGAAATGAGCGGTCGTCCAAATGGGCAGTAGGCCAAATGGGCAGTGTGTCAGAATTTATAGCCCGGTGTACCTAGTAACAGAGACCATACCACCGGAGGCCTATCATCATAGTGCCCTACGCCATCGTCCACCTAGAGTGGACAGGTGACAAATCCAGCATGGGTAGCAGTACCCTACTACTGATGGTCGCACCTTTGACGCAAGCCACTCAACCCAGCAGAAGGTGCAGCAATGGGTGGATCAATCCCCACTTCGCACACAGCAGTGGGATTAAGAATGGATGCTGTAGCAACTCCAGCCGACACCTTACCTATGGAGGTAAAGAGTCAAACCCTTTGGAGAGAGCTCCTAAAGGGGAACGACGAGCACACAGCAGTCCAAGTAACCCGGCACAGCCGGCACCGGAGATCCCGGTGTGACTCTAGAAGGCCGGGAAACAGCACCGCCGTGCCCTCATACGGAGGCCCGCCGCCGCACAGCAGGCTACCCAATCCGCCGAGGCGGCCAGTTTGCACAGACCCTCTCCGTTAGCCTGAGCCAAAGCTCAGTATCCAGCCCAAACCTGACCGAAGTCGGAGGTGGAGATAGGACCATTTCATCAGAGCTAACATCTCCCTGTGCGCCACCGCCCTAATGGGTTACAAGAGCCGGACCCCGACTCCCCAGTAAAGCCACCAGTTATTGCACACTCTAACCCATTTAGGGCCGGCCAAATGGGCAGTCTGTCAAATGGACAGTCGGACAAATGGGCAGCCTGTTAAATGGACAGTCGGACAAATGGGCAGTCGGTCAAATGGACAGTCGGACAAATGTTCAGTCGGCAAAATGGGCGGTCAGCCAAATGAGCAGTCGTTCAAATGGGTAGTCGGCCAAATGAGCAGTCGGCCAAATGAGCAGTCGGTCAAATGGACAGTCGGACAAATGTTCAGTCGGCCAAATGGACAGTCGGCGTAACGTGTAGTTTGTGGTCGGCCAGACGATTCATAAAATTGCAGTAGTGGAGATCCGGCGGGAAAGAGACGACCTTGAGAAAGCCGTTACAGGCACGGGAGAGCGAGTAGCCAAGGCTTAGCGAGCGCAGACAAAGTCAGAGTTCAAAGTTGGTAGATATAGATAAAGTCGAAACACGAGGGTTGAAGATAGTATACATAAAGATTTATAATGTCTTATACCTTATCGAATCACTTCTGGCACCATGTTTCGTTATGCTAATTTTATTAACTAATAGATACTTTAGTTAAACAAAGGACATAACTTTATTGTATGCTCACTCACTCGCGTCTGCCGGATTGGGCATATTTTCAATTACAGGTAAATAATGTTTATCGGGGAGGTGCTGCCACCTAAATTATATACATACAAAACAGTTATGTGCGTGTTTATAAAGATATAACAATAATAATAAAGCGTTTGATTGTCAAAAGAATACAATATTTAATGATGCGTGTTTAGTGTTACATCGCTGCTGCCGCGGACTGCGGGGCTTCTTTTAATTCTCTTTTTGACCGATGGTCACATGACCAGCCCCTGGCGGCCCATATGGAAAACATCCACTACTAACACTATTCAAACTTTGATTCAAAATTAACAGTCAACCTTTCCACCTACAAGTATTTTCCAATTACTAGTAGAATTTCTCAACCCACAAGTAATTCCCAATTACTTGTTAACGTTTTTGACCCACGACTATTTCCCAATTGACGGTCAACTTTCTCATCCCCACAAAATATTCCCAATTATTAGTTGACATACTCGACCCACAAGCAATTCCCAATTACTAATGAACTTTCTCAACCCACAAGCTAGTTCCAATTTCTAGACAACTTTCTTAACCTACAAGCTATTTCCAATTTCTAGACAACTTTCTCAACCCACAAGCTCTTTCCAATTTCTAGACAACTTTCTTCACCCCCAAGATATTTCCAATTTCTAGACAACTTTCTTAACCCCCAAGCTATTTCCAATTTCTAGACAACTTTCTTAACCCCCAAGCTATTTCCAATTTCTAGACAACTTTCTTAACCCCCAAGCTATTTCCAATTTCTAGACAACTTTCATAACCCCAAGCTATTTCCAATTTCTAGACAACTTTCTTAACCCCCAAGCTATTTCCAATTTCTAGACAACTTTCTTAACCCCCAAGCTATTTCCAATTTCTAGACAACTTTCTCAACCCACAAGCTCTTTCCAATTTCTAGACAACTTTCTCAACCCACAAGCTCTTTCCAATTTCTAGACAACTTTCTTAACCCCCAAGCTATTTCCAATTTCTAGACAACTTTATCAACCCACAAGCTCTTTCCAATTTCTAGACAACTTTCTCAACCCACAAGCTCTTTCCAATTTCTAGACAACTTTCTTAACCCCCAAGCTATTTCCAATTTCTAGACAACTTTCTTAACCCCCAAGCTATTTCCAATTTCTAGACAACTTTCTTAACCCCCAAGCTATTTCCAATTTCTAGACAACTTTTTAACCCCCAAGCTATTTCCAATTTCTAGACAACTTTCTTAACCTCCAAGCTATTTCCAATTTCTAGACAACTTTCTTAACCCCCAAGCTATTTCCAATTTCTAGACAACTTTCTTAACCTCCAAGCTATTTCCAATTTCTAGACAACTTTCTTAACCCACAAGCTATTTACAATTTCTAGACAACTTTCTTAACCCACAAGCTATTTACAATTTCTAGACAACTTTCTTAACCCACAAGCTATTTCCAATTTCTAGACAACTTTCTCAACACACAAGCTCTTTCCAATTTCTAGACAACTTTCTCAACCCACAAGCTCTTTCCAATTTCTAGACAACTTTCTTAACCCCCAAGCTATTTCCAATTTCTAGACAACTTTCTCAACCCACAAGCTCTTTCCAATTTCTAGACAACTTTCTCAACCCACAAGCTCTTTCCAATTTCTAGACAACTTTCTTAACCCCCAAGCTATTTCCAATTTCTAGACAACTTTCTTAACCCCCAAGCTATTTCTAATTTCTAAACTTTAACATCGAGCGATTTCTGGCCGAGAACCTCAAAAACACATTTAATTTTTAAAAATTGGGATAGAAACTAAGAAACTAACACTTAGATCCAATTAGTTGACTTACCTATAAAGCCATTGCCATGAAATGAATTAAACTGACCGTCTTGTACATTTTCGTTTTACTTTGTAAGCTGTAGTTTAAGTGCTAAAGATCTCTTTAAAGGTCTGTTTGAGTACGTTAAAAGAATTTCGCAAATCCATATATTTTTAATGAACTTTCAAAATTGGCACACATAAATTTGTATCCGATGTCTTCATTAACTGCACTTAGTATTCTGAAAAGTAATCCTTAAGAAGTTTCGAAATCAGTGGAGCTGTTTCAAAGCAACGGTCGAAAATATCAATTCTTATATCACTTCTTTCTGCAACTTTGAGATCAATTTAAGATTTTAGCTGGCACTATCAAAGATTCGAAATAACAGTTTCGAGCGTAGTCAATACCGATGACCCGCTTGCTGACGGAATTCCGAAACAATTTGCTCGATTGTTACCCAACTAGAGCCCGAGTGGTCTGAGATAGGGCTGTCCCCTCTACCCAGTAACATTTATAATATTTTTGGGTGATTTTGCCAGGAGACTAGAAAGAACTGGAATGGATGCCAATCTGGAAGACGAGATAAATATGCTGATGATATCGCCTTATTTGCTAATAATGGGATTGGAAATCAAAGACTATTCGACGTGTGTTCGGACCTTGCAAAACAAAAGGGTATCTCTCCAGCGTAGAGAAATCTGTCCATATGTCGCTTAATGGAGGATTCTTCAGGGACCCCTTAATACTGCAAGGATCAATAATTAGCACAGTTAAAAGTTCCTAATATTTGGGAGTCAACATCTCGTCATTTATCAGAAATGGAAAGCCTAATGCTGCAACAAGCTCCGATGGACAGTAGGAAATTTGATGGACAGGTCATGTAACAGATATTCTGTTGGCCGACTCTTATGGAAAAGTATGGCAGTCGCCACAATTACCTATGGCAATGAAGTCTTGCGCTATTCTACGTGCATTAATGAGACCATCGAAAGGACGCAATATGAAGTAGGGAATACAGACCCCTTTGCTGAGAAGGCTGCAGTACATGGCGAAACGGAGTGGTCTACTATGTTACATCGTGAAGCTCGAAGCAAGCTAAGTTATTTAGGCCGTTGAAAGTTTCTAGCTGAAACGAGTATGCCAGGTATCTGCCTATTAGCGCAGTTCCCGTTAGCGCAGTTCCCATTCGCGCGGTTTCCCAAAAGCACGGTTTCGATTATTACGTATATGTATATAAAAATTAATGAAAATAAACCAAAGGAAATTTAAAGGAGATTCCAATCACCCATGGTCTCAAGGTAAGGCGTCCGAGTGGTGTTTAGGAAATCCGAGTTCGAATCTCCGTTGGGGAAAGTAAGTTCAAAAATATATTTCGATAACTTCGATTAATTATCCAAATTTCAGTATATATCACTTTGAATATGGAATGACTAGGTTAGGTTAGCCGGGCGCGCCGCAGGCGCGTTGGCACTGTAGGTTAGGTTAGGTGTTTCCAACCCATTTGTTGAGATAGGGCTTACGAAAATCATATTTCTATATATAAAAATTATTTTAACAAATATTTTGTATTTTTAGTATGCTATATATATATATATATATATATATATATATATATATATACACGTTTGTAATATATTAAATTATCTCGGTTTATCAGGCCAGTAAAAAAATTATTTAAACACAATATTTTGTATTTTTTAGCAGGCTGTATATATATAAACGTTTCTTTAGTTGATGGTTTATTTAAGTGTTGTTCGTGAGATGGAAAGGTTTTTGACAAGTAGGGGCAAGGAGGCTTGTAGCTATAAAGGTCACGGCTATCGTATTGAACTTAATTGACTCTTTGTTTTTTAATGGGAAACTGTGGCGGTGGAAAACCACATGAGGCCCCACGCTTTCGGGAAAGTGCGCAAACAGGAAACTGCGCTATTGGGATCTACGCAAATGGGAACCGCGCTTTTGGGACACTGCGCTTTTGAGAACTGCGCTTTTGCGAAACCGCGCAAATGGGAACTGCGCTAGTGGGCATAAACCGTATGCCAAAGATAATTTATAACTACATTAGACCAAATGGTTTAAATACAGCATAGGCGAAACGAGTGGCACAATTAGACCACATATTCGGTATCAAAACACAGAGAGGGGGTGAAAAGGTTGTAAAGAATGGGTTGCAACATTCATACGTGAAGCAAATACTCTGGAAGAAGGTAAGTAAGTGGAGATTGGAATTAGAGAGGAAGAGAAGTCTCTTTTTCTATACTGCGAGGGATAAACCTATAATGGAGAACTATTATAATGGATCTTGGGGCGAAGGACTTCTTTTTCAATCTAGAACCGGCTCACTACTGACCAGCACGAGACAGTATGGATTGATGGGAAACTCCCCAGAATGCCGTTTACGCCAAGCCGATGTAGAAGACGTTAGACGTGTAATAATGGACTGTCCTGCAACGGTTACCACAGAATATAGTGAATGGAGGTTGCAAAACGAAGATAAAACAATGCAGGAACTTTTGGGTTTGGGAATAGTGACTGGCAATCAAAAATAATTTCAGCAATCCTCAGTCACTGGCAAGCTAAAAAACGTGATATTAGACTACTAGTCATATAGTGTTTTGTTTTTATATATATTTTAGAGGGTGGGTTTCGAGCAACCCATGGTGTCACCTTCTGTCAGGATGGCTGTCTCACTGGCCGAACGTTGTTTCGCAAAGTGCACTGTTGTCCCGGTCTGATTAGTCTCGTAAACTGCTGTAGTGCTTAATGTGGAGCAGCGAGGTACAACTACATAGAAATATATATACAGGGTCTTTTTTTTTGCTCGGAAAAGTGTTTTTTTTCAAAAACTATTTATAGTACCGATTTCAAATTTGGAAGGTCAATTCTCTATACCGGGGGACATCAGTTTGAAAAATTTGAGCGTTTTTGGTAATGTTTTTCACCAATTTTGAAAAATTATTTTTCGACCACTAGGTGCGAGATAAAAATTTTCTATTATAAAGTTGTAGGCCGTCATCGAAAACCCTTAAAAATTGTTCACTCGACGAAAAACAACTTATTTATCAGTGAAAATTCGAGCTTGAAAAATTTACAAGTTGGTGAAGCCAAATTACGATTGTTTGAAACGATAATTGAAAAGGGAACAAGTCTAATACAAACGTAGTAGAGTTTTCACACTTGAAAAAATGTACACGTTTGGTTTTTAAATGCAGATATTTTATTCACATAAATTTTTACAAAACATTTTCAATAATATCACTATTGGCTGCAACACAGGTTTGTGCGCGGACAATTAAGTTCTCAAACGCTTTCTCTACCATTTCTGGTGTGACGTCTCGGCAAGCACTGATTATTCGTCTAATGAGTTCCTCCCTAGTTTCAATGGGCGTGGCGTATACCTTTGCTTTAACGAATCCCCAGTGAAAATAATCCAGCGGTGTTAGGTCAGGTGACCTTGCTGGCCAATGCACTGGACCATTTCTCCCTATCCACCTTTCAGGAAACTCGTTGTTGAGGTGCTAAGTTACTTGCCGGGAAAAATGCGGAGGGGCGCCATCTTGCTGAAACCACAACTGACGTCTTTCAGCCAATGGAAGGTCGTCGATTGCGTCACTCAGTTCGTTCTGTAGAAAATGTAAATACCTTTGGCCGTTGAGGTTCGTCGGCAGGAAAAAGGGACCAATCAAACGGTTTCCAACAAGTCCAACCCAAACATTGACCCGTTCAAATTGAACCTGGTGATGATATTCAAAACCCCAATGTGGGTTGATGTCAGACCAAAGATGGCTGTTTTGATGATTAAAGGGCCCATCTCTAGAAAATGACGCTTCGCCGGAGAACAAAACATGGCGCAAAAATTGTCTATCTTCTTGGACAGCATTTAGTAACCAGTTGCTAAATTCATAACGTCTTTGATGGTCTCCGTCAATTAGTCCTTGGTGGAGCGTAGCTCTGTATGGGTGATAGCGATTCTTACGAAGAATTTTCCACACACGATTTGCAGAACAACCCAAATCAGCAGCGGCGTTAGCGCAACTGTGACGAGGATATGCCACAAAGTACGCGAGTACATTGTTCTCGAAGTCTAAATCCGGTTGACCCAATCCGCGAAACCTAGGTTGCAAGTTACCAAATTGATTGAAATCGTGAATTGCTCGTCTTACTGTATTTACAGATGGTGCTCCATTTGGATGTCTTTCTGCGAAGATTTCAGTCACTCTTCTAAGGTTTTGCGCTGCTTCTCCATAGTAAATGGCAACTATCTCGGTACGCTCAGCTACTGAATAACGAGGCATTGTTCGAAATATTATCAAACACTGATAATAATCTCCCAAAGTTTTCCTTTAAATACCCAATGCATGTTTAGGATTGACCTATAGCCTCGTGTTTTTTAAATCCGGTCGTTTTTTTAACCAAAGTTTCAACTGGATTAGGTAATTCGGTTTCAATTATCGTTTCAAATAATCGTAATTTGGCTTCACCAACTTGTAAATTTTTCAAGCTCGAATTTTCACTGATAAATAAATTGTTTTTCGTCGAGTGAACAATTTTTAAGGGTTTTCGATGACGGCCTACAACTTTATAATAGAAATTTTTTATCTCGCACCTAGTGGTCGAAAAATAATTTTTCAAAATTGGTGAAAAACATTACCGAAAACGCTCAAATTTCTCAAACTGATGTCCCCCGGTATAGAGAATTGACCTTCCAAATTTGAAATCGGTACTATAAATAGTTTTTGAAAAAAAACACTTTTCCGAGCAAAAAAAAGACCCTGTATATATATATTAGTATTCTCAATAGTGTCATTGTAAAAAATATTATTAACAAAAAAGTAATTTTAATATATCAAGTTGATGTAATAGCTGAGCTCATCGTGAGCCGCCCTGTTACAAAAGGGTGTCTTTCAGACGGCAAATAAAAAACCTTAAACCTATAGTTAAGACTATGGCCAACCTTGTTTGCGCAACAGTACGTCACCAAAGTTGGCCGTGTTAGGACAATACAGCGACCGATGGCGGCCGATTTTTCGGAAGTCACGTGCCGGAAGTAGATAACATCTTCGTTATAAAACCGACAATCAGAAAGCTCTCAGAAATCGAATCGAGTTCTATATTATCTTTCTCACTGTAGAAATGTTATACTAATTAGCTACTAATTTAGAAAATCCGGATAAAATATGGATTATTTCTTAAAAATACCTTGTTTTGCTAAATACTTTTATCCTACGACGGTTTGGCGCTGTAATGTAGCACCGATAGGGGCAAAAATATATTAAAACAAGATGTCACGGACTTATAAGAACACCCAATTCCCCCGATGTTATAACTTAATTTTAAATATAAAATTTTAATTCAAACAAATTTTTAATCATCTTGTACATCAACTTAATAAACCCAAGAGGAATAATATCGAAAATGAATTTTTCGAGTTAAATGGTTTTGGAAATAATGAAACCTAAATCCTAGTTCAGAAATGATCAGTACTAAAAAAAAGGTTCAACCCAGTCGGTCTTAATTTAAAAAAAGATCCAGATTTGAAGTCGAAAATCGCAAAAAACTTCTTCGGTGGAAAAATTATTATCTTATCTTATTCGGAGCCTCGATGACTGGCGAAGGGATGTTGAAGACCTCTTTCTTCTCCTTCAAGATATTCCCAGAGAAGCCGATGTTGGCGTGGGGAACATCGTGCACTTCCGGGCCACCTTTGGGCATCTCGATGGTTGGTTGGACGAGGGATAAGGATGGTTGAGGGATGTCGAAGACGGCAGCTGACAATTCCATAGTCAGTTCGTGAACAGTGACCAAGGGCAGGGCCATGTCCAAGGGCAACGGGGCTGCTATTTCGACCCCATATGGCGTTTCAACGCCGATTGATTTTTGGCCCAGAAACTGAACAACACATTTACTAAAATAAATTTGATAGAAACTAACATTTAACTCCTATTAGTCAACATACCGTAGAAACCATTGAGATGAAGAGAATTGAACTGACTGTCTTGTACATCTTTGCTTCATTTTTTAAATTACTAAAACCTTAAATTGACTGCTTAATTTGCAGAGAAAAGTGATTTAGGACTTGATATTTTCGATCATAACTTGGAAACCGTTCCACCGACTTTGAAAATTTATTCCGATTATTTTTCACAGTGCCGTAACTAGCTTTTTTAGGGCCCTGTGTAAAGTTAAACACAGAGCGAATTGCACATGGAAAATAATGTTTTGGTACAATTTTGTGGGCGTGATGTTCAACGATGAGAATAATTGTGGTTCTATGAATGCACATGTTAAATTGTAATGTAATTTTGAATCGAACTCCAGGTCATTTGGCGTCTATAAATTCAAATTATAGGAGGTAATATTTCAATTTACTAATTTCATTGCCCGTTTGGGATATTTACTGAATTTAGTAAATATTTGAACTTAATTGACTGAGCGAGCGAGGTTCTATGCTTAAATAATATTCATAATTGATTTTCAAGGACCACATCGACGTTTACAAAAACATGGGTAAAAATTCAGTAACTCCTCTTGAGTATTCTCAATTTTTTTCAGAACTATTTCCTCACGTGACTAAGTCATGATTAAATATAGCTAAAATCCAAACTTTAGCTTTGGCTATACAAAAAATAAAAATTAATAATACATCATTATATTTTAAATGGTGATTATTAGAAAACCCTGCAACAGAGTGACCCGCATCTCGGGAAACCTCTTAAGTTCAAACGACAGGGTTCCACTTTAATAGCCGCCTTCAGTTCCATAAATTTAGTTTGCTTAAAATTAATTGAAATTTTTAGCATAGGAAAAACCTAAGATGACCATCAGCCGCGTAGAAATTGAATTACACAGATTTAGTTATGAATGTGGTAAGGGCTCTAGGCGATTTTAAACTCCTTCACTATATCAAAGATAATTTTATTCTTGGAAATCGGGTCCTAGGCGTAGTAGCGTACCTTAGAGCTCTGCGTAACAGATAAATTAACTGACAAAATTTCGATTAATCGTAAATATTTTGGTTAACTGTTTATTTAAGGATATTATCCATGGATAAACAACGATTTAACATGCAAAAAATAATTTATATTTTTGGATAAATGTAGATTATGGATAAAAATAAAATAAGTGGTTAATTTTTATCCAAACGCCGAGCTCTAGCGTACCTACAGTTTTTTAGCACTCTCTCCTCACCCTGGGCCTTATTACACCTGAAATGATAAGGGCACCGTAACTTAAAGAACCTGCTGTACCGTCGCTACACCACTGCCTAGGCCCTGTCCTAAAAAATAAATTGGATACCGGGGCACCGGTAGTTAACAAAACCCAAAAAAATACGACGATCAAGAAAAGTTTAATTGAATCGAAGGAAATAATCAAGGGCTTATTTATGCAGGGCTAAATTTTCGGTGTTACCTGAACATTGTGAGTCGTAAATTACATGATATGTAATTGATCGCTTTAATGGAAGTAGAGCCTCGGGTATTTGGTGTGGAACACCAACGTTTCAACCATTGCCCGCTTCCTCGTATGGGTTTAGATATTTTGGCGCTAAGGTTTGAATTCTTGCTCAAATTGTGACGGGGTCTTCCATAAATAACGCGTTGAGGTTATATTCCCTTTCAAATATTTGAAAATGTTTGAACTTTGAATTTTGTCTTAAAAACTTTCGCTTAATTTCATGCTACTATAGGGCCCTAAGTGCTTTCAGTGATGGCTTAATTGTTTTTTTTTGAAAAGCGGCCAAAAAATTAAACTAGTATTTTAAAACTTTTAAATTATCTTAAAATAATTGACATTTTTCTAAGGGACAAAGAAATTGAAATGTAGACGGTCACTCGCGATAGTAAGCTTTAAGAATAATAAAAATGAGAGGGCCTACGTTTTTCCAAATAATCTCGGCGTCACCATAGTTTTGAAAAAAGAAAATTACACATTTGTTTTAACCTCATTTATGGGCCCTGCGCGGCCACACCCGCCTAGTGACGGCACTGACTTTTCATAATACTACGACGGATTCAATTCACTTAAAGAAGACGTTGGTGCTAATTTTGAGGGTCATTAAAAATACATTGTTTTGCGAAATACTTTTAACCAACGACTACTTTTGGTCCGGGTTAGAATTAAACCTAATCAGACCTTTTCAAAAAAGTGTGGCGCTTCAATGTAGCTTCGATCGTGGTGAAAATATGGAAAATAAAAGTGTTCGGAAACTTTTATCCACTAATGCACATCAGTTAAAATTTATTAAAGAATTTTTGAGTTCGTGGAAATTTTCAAATAGTACTATTATTATTATTTAGTTTTGATTATCAGCCTAATTAAACGTAATCCGATTTGGTAATGTTCATGTTGATTGATGTTGATAATCAATGACCATCACAAAACTCAACTCAACACAACTCAACTAGGCACCACCTTAGGCCTAAGTCATCATGCGACTTTTAAAGCCATTAATACAGGTGGCCGGGTTACAATGCGTAAGAGGGTGGTGGCAAGCCCTTCATGCAGCGCGAGCCAATAGCTCCCTACACTAACTATTACCGTTAACCTCAACAAGTTTCTGGAAAGGGAAACCAAAGACCGCTGAGCCTCGTCCTTAAATGGTTTAAAAGTGAGTGGAGTAGACTATAATTTCAATGGCGCCATCTACGGCAGGTTTTCGGAAGGTGCTACAGATAAGTTTTGTAATAAGATGCAAATTAAATTCGAAGTAATATCATTTCTGAAACTACATGTAGGTGGTGGTCAGTCACTTTGCTTTTTATTCATGAAACTAGTAAGTTTGGGTTGACAGCTTTTAAAATTCATTGGAAGCTTGAAAATGCCTATACATAATGTTTCCCCACGACAATTAAACGGCAGTGTGGTTTACAGAAGTAATTTTTATAGGGGTCAACAACAAAATAGAAGTAAATTAGAACATTAGATAAAACGAAATCAAATTTATTTCGAGTGACAAATCTATTTACACATGACATACATGTAAATATTTATGGAAATAAATACAGTTTTTAAAAACTAATAACAACGCTAGCAGGTGCTACATGAACTTTCATACCGCTCCGTGGAGAGTTTTCGAGACGCGGGCGACTTTGTCGTGGAATTTCTTCTCGACCAGGTCTCTGGCCACTCCTTCTCGACCAGGTCTCTGGCCACTCCTTCTCGACCAGGTCTCTGGCCACTCCTTCTCGACCAGGTCTCTGGCCACTCCTTCTCGACCAGGTCTCTGGCCACTCCTTCTCGACCAGGTCTCTGGCCACTCCTTCTCGACCAGGTCTCTGGCCACTCCTTATCGACCAGGTCTCTGGCCACTCCTTCTCGACCAGGTCTCTGGCCACTCCTTATCGACCAGGTCTCTGGCCACTCCTTCTCGACCAGGTCTCTGGCCACTCCTTCTCGACCAGGTCTCTGGCCACTCCTTATCGATCAGGTCTCTGGCCACTCCTTATCGACCAGGTCTCTGGCCACTCCTTCTCGACCAGGTCTCTGGCCACTCCTTCTCGACCAGGTCTCTGGCCACTCCTTATCGACCAGGTCTCTGGCCACTCCTTATCGACCAGGTCTCTGGCCACTCCTTCTCGACCAGGTCTCTGGCCACTCCTTCTCGACCAGGTCTCTGGCCACTCCTTCTCGACCAGGTCTCTGGCCACTCCTTCTCGACCAGGTCTCTGGCCACTCCTTCTCGACCAGGTCTCTGGCCACTCCTTCTCGACCAGGTCTCTGGCCACTCCTTATCGACCAGGTCTCTGGCCACTCCTTCTCGACCAGGTCTCTGGCCACTCCTTATCGACCAGGTCTCTGGCCACTCCTTATCGACCAGGTCTCTGGCCACTCCTTATCGACCAGGTCTCTGGCCACTCCTTATCGACCAGGTCTCTGGCCACTCCTTATCGACCAGGTCTCTGGCCACTCCTTATCGACCAGGTCTCTGGCCACTCCTTATCGACCAGGTCTCTGGCCACTCCTTATCGACCAGGTCTCTGGCCACTCCTTATCGACCAGGTCTCTGGCCACTCCTTATCGACCAGGTCTCTGGCCACTCCTTATCGACCAGGTCTCTGGCCACTCCTTATCGACCAGGTCTCTGGCCACTCCTTATCGACCAGGTCTCTGGCCACTCCTTATCGACCAGGTCTCTGGCCACTCCTTATCGACCAGGTCTCTGGCCACTCCTTATCGACCAGGTCTCTGGCCACTCCTTATCGACCAGGTCTCTGGCCACTCCTTATCGACCAGGTCTCTGGCCACTCCTTATCGACCAGGTCTCTGGCCACTCCTTATCGACCAGGTCTCTGGCCACTCCTTATCGACCAGGTCTCTGGCCACTCCTTATCGACCAGGTCTCTGGCCACTCCTTATCGACCAGGTCTCTGGCCACTCCTTATCGACCAGGTCTCTGGCCACTCCTTATCGACCAGGTCTCTGGCCACTCCTTATCGACCAGGTCTCTGGCCACTCCTTATCGACCAGGTCTCTGGCCACTCCTTATCGACCAGGTCTCTGGCCACTCCTTATCGACCAGGTCTCTGGCCACTCCTTATCGACCAGGTCTCTGGCCACTCCTTATCGACCAGGTCTCTGGCCACTCCTTATCGACCAGGTCTCTGGCCACTCCTTATCGACCAGGTCTCTGGCCACTCCTTATCGACCAGGTCTCTGGCCACTCCTTATCGACCAGGTCTCTGGCCACTCCTTATCGACCAGGTCTCTGGCCACTCCTTATCGACCAGGTCTCTGGCCACTCCTTATCGACCAGGTCTCTGGCCACTCCTTATCGACCAGGTCTCTGGCCACTCCTTATCGACCAGGTCTCTGGCCACTCCTTATCGACCAGGTCTCTGGCCACTCCTTATCGACCAGGTCTCTGGCCACTCCTTATCGACCAGGTCTCTGGCCACTCCTTATCGACCAGGTCTCTGGCCACTCCTTCTCGACCAGGTCTCTGGCCACTCCTTATCGACCAGGTCTCTGGCCACTCCTTCTCGACCAGGTCTCTGGCCACTCCTTCTCGACCAGGTCTCTGGCCACTCCTTCTCGACCAGGTCTCTGGCCACTCCTTCTCGACCAGGTCTCTGGCCACTCCTTCTCGACCAGGTCTCTGGCCACTCCTTCTCGACCAGGTCTCTGGCCACTCCTTCTCGACCAGGTCTCTGGCCACTCCTTCTCGACCAGGTCTCTGGCCACTCCTTCTCGACCAGGTCTCTGGCCACTCCTTCTCGACCAGGTCTCTGGCCACTCCTTCTCGACCAGGTCTCTGGCCACTCCTTCTCGACCAGGTCTCTGGCCACTCCTTCTCGACCAGGTCTCTGGCCACTCCTTCTCGACCAGGTCTCTGGCCACTCCTTCTCGACCAGGTCTCTGGCCACTCCTTCTCGACCAGGTCTCTGGCCACTCCTTCTCGACCAGGTCTCTGGCCACTCCTTCTCGACCAGGTCTCTGGCCACTCCTTCTCGACCAGGTCTCTGGCCACTCCTTCTCGACCAGGTCTCTGGCCACTCCTTCTCGACCAGGTCTCTGGCCACTCCTTCTCGACCAGGTCTCTGGCCACTCCTTCTCGACCAGGTCTCTGGCCACTCCTTCTCGACCAGGTCTCTGGCCACTCCTTCTCGACCAGGTCTCTGGCCACTCCTTCTCGACCAGGTCTCTGGCCACTCCTTCTCGACCAGGTCTCTGGCCACTCCTTCTCGACCAGGTCTCTGGCCACTCCTTCTCGACCAGGTCTCTGGCCACTCCTTCTCGACCAGGTCTCTGGCCACTCCTTCTCGACCAGGTCTCTGGCCACTCCTTCTCGACCAGGTCTCTGGCCACTCCTTCTCGACCAGGTCTCTGGCCACTCCTTCTCGACCAGGTCTCTGGCCACTCCAAAGGACGCCGCCTTGGACGCCTCCATGTCCGCGATCATCTTACCAACACCCTGGACAGCTTGGATCTTGGAGTCCATCTTCGAGAAGACGGGACCAGAAGTCTTAGCTTTATAGATTTCAGGGATGGGTTGGGTGTAGGAGGATTTGGACCCCTTGACGACCTTCATTTGAGGGATGACCACGTGGTACTGTTGCAGGTTCACTTCTGGTCGGTGCACGATGAGAGTGTGGGGCACCTTATAGACCATGGGCTTGTGCTGGACCACGGGACTGGGTATGACGAAGATGGCCTGAGGCACCCTGAAGAGGGCGGGTTTGGTCTGGACGATGGGCTTCGGAGCCTCGATGACCGGCGATGGGATGTTGAGGATCACTTTCTTCTCCCTCAAGATATTCCCAGAGAAGCCGATGTTGGCGTGAGGAATATCGTGAAGTTCGGGTGCGCCTTTGGGCATCTCGATTGTTGGTTGGACGAGGGATAAAGATGGTTGAGGAATGTCGAAGACTGAAGCTGACAATTCCCTAGTCTGTTCGTGAACAGTGTTCAAGGGCGGGGCTATGTCCAAGGGCAAAGGGGCTGCTATTTCGACCCCATGTGGGGTTCCAACGTCGATCGATTTCTGACCTACAACCTGAACAACAAATTTACTTTAATAGATTTGATAGAAACTAACATTTATCTCCTATTAGTCAACTTACCGCAGAAACCATTGCCATGAAGGTAATTGAGCTGATGGCCTTGTACATCTTCGCTTTATTTTGAACACTGGAGTTGAAGAGAGGGAGTCCCGATAACTTCTGATACTGTGAGCGTGACATTTGAGATATTTATACTCTTTCTGGGGTTTTTTATTACGCGGTTCATTTTTAAGTTAAACTTTTTTATTATCAACTAAATAACGAAAGATTGTTTTGAAAACCGAAATCTTGCCCAGAATTTAATGTTAACATAAGTAACATAATAAGTTACCGTTAACTTATAATATTTTTTCGGTTAATTTTGTGCTACTAAAAACCAATGTACATTATGGACAATTTATTATAAATATTAGTGAGTTGGTAATTTTTTTTAAATCTATTGACTCGGATTCCTATCGTCGTAGGTTCCTTTTTTCTCGCATGGACAAGGAGTAGGACAATGCCGGTATCATGGGGCCCTTTGCAAGACTATTACTGAAGGGGACCCTTTGAAAGGCTTATGGTATCATACCACTATTTAAATATTCCTTACAACTATTTATAGTCCAATATGCCGTTTTTAGCCTAGTTTTTAAATAATTTTCTCCAAAGGTTGCCAAAGGAGTCTTCAAAAAATTATTAAATTGACTAATTGTAACGTTTACTAATAAACGTCAGAAAAATTACAGTTATCCACGCGTATTTCGGAATAAATCGCGAGTTATCCTGTTCCAAAATGACCTTTTCCAACCATGAAACTAGTTGTAACTATTGTTTGAAATAACTTATGATTGTCAATTTTATTCGACGTTGTAAATTCTTTACGATCTATCGAATGACACGAACGAAAATCCTGTGCTCCTTCAGGGAAAGTAACTTCGTCGCTAGGGGTCGCAGCTAAAAAGCTTTGGTGCTGCATCACTTTCCATTATTAATTTATTACAGAAATGTAAATATTATTCGTAAATGACCATTTATTATTTTCGGACAAATTTTGGGCTCTTTGAGAAAATTTTCAAACTCTTCGCAGAATTAAGGATCTGTTCGGAGTTTTCACCCAGTGTCACAAGCTAGGATCGCACCTGACTCCTCTTTTTGCGCCACCCTACACTTAGAATGTGTATCAATTCTCGCTACAAAGTGAAATGGCGATTGTAACAATAAATATTCCGATTTAATTTCCATTTAATATAAACCCAATTAAATTATTAGTTAATGTAATTCAACCTCTTTTTTTACCTACAGAATTTTCTTTTACTTCGGTTGACGATTTTTTACATCAAACGCTCGACGAGTATCCCCTCCAGGTATATTCGCAGGTTCGCTCTCAATTAGCAGAGGGTCGAATGGCCATAGACCTTTATTCCCCGTTTTGTCTATTTTGATCTTGTGCCGTATGGGCACTAGAAGCTTCACTTTTGGTCTTTGTTAGGACCTACTCTTAAATACCAAAATAATTTACTCCTTTTCTTTACCATATTTTCGTTTTAAAGATATTTATTATCGTTAGTAAGCGAAATGGCGATTTTGAAAAGTACTTCAATTAAAATGAAAGTAAATGGTGGCTCTAGTGTAGCATTATGGGGCTGCTTTCAAAAACCTTCTGATTTATTCTCGATTATGTATCAGAAAAACAGTAAATGTGGTTAAACGATTTTAACTGCTACCGGTTGTGACATCACGATAGGTATCGGAAGATCTAGCGGCCCCAGCAAGTTTTTCAGGTGGTTCAAGATCTCATTGTGACGCTTTCCCAATATGCAATCGCATATTCGTGACAGCGCGTGGTCAGACGGTTCGGTCTTGTGGTCACAAGCAGGAATCCATACCTCTACTTGGAATGTTTATCCTGCCATATCGCGCATGGTAAGATCACTCTGACGGCTTTGGTCCCGCCTACGAGAGGAAAAATAACCTTTGCAGGCACTCCCTTCTCACGTTGGTGTTTGTTAAGTTAACATGGTGACGTCAAGAAAATCTACAGCCACATCAAGACGAAAATCTGCCACGATAAGCATTCCAAGTAGAGGTATGGATTCCTGTCCGAAGAAATATCAAATTTCTCTCTTTTGAAGCAGTTCAAGCTGTGCTTGCACCAAACGGGACTAGAGAAACGTCGGCTTCGGCAGTTTACGTTCATGAAAAGGCCACGTTGACACACAGTGCGGAGAGAGTATAGGTCTATTTGGACAAGCATATCCGCCATAGGCAGCATAGCCATTCGAATACCTAGAGGTAGCATAAACATATGTCATGAGGTATCGCTATTAAAGTCATGGTCTGTCGAAAATATGCCGTAAAACATTGGTTTCCTATTTCCACAAATCAAAATAGCAGTGCTTTCGGATTCCGATTGTACTTTTTGGCTGGTTAAGAATCGCATGCCTGGCAGCGCCGTTTCTCCACAAAGAAAGTGGTGGGCATTTGCGCCAGAGGAATGTTCTCCTAAACTAATAGGCCTTTTTTTATGACAAATGACAATTATATTTAATTTAAATTAAGATTTTTAATAGTAAGTCACGTTTACCGTCTTATGACAGAGGCTAAACATATTTATTTGGAATTAACATTTTCAGTTGAACGAAAACATGTTGAAATATGAAAAGGTACACTGATATTAAGTTAATCGCCGGATGATAAAATTACAATATTTCGCGTTGCGTATAGGATGGGGCAGCGGTTCCCAATTTTTTTGCTATGGCACCGTAAATTACTCACCTGATTCTGGCGGAACCCCAAGTCCCAACTAATTTTTATACTTATCTTAAAAAACTCTTGACAAACAAAGATAGCCGCACTGCGAACACCTTTTGGGAACCGCTGGGATAGGGGGCGATAGTTTACGTGGTCTTTTTGGTGAAATACGTTAAAACTTCAATGGCGGTTTCTTCGGAGCCATTCTTTTCCGTAAAGGCCTAGGTTTTTTCTGCCTGTCCCCCTTTAAATTAACTTAGTGGAGCACAAATACCATGGTGGTAGGCCAACTGCTGAACATGTTGGCCTAATTTAAAGGGGGACAGGCAGAAGAAAACCTAGGCCTTTAACGATTTCCTTTTACGTATATTAGGTGTAAAACACTATTTTTAAAAATCGAGTTATTTATTTCGCTCATGGCTATTTACATGTGACAAATATTTACAGTAATAAATACAAGGTTCTAAAATCAAAAGCTCTATGGCCTAGTTTTAAAATTTCCCGTATAATGTTTTCGAAACGCGGGTGACTTTGTCGTGGAATTTCTTCTCGGCCAGGTTTCTGACCACTTGAAAAGAATCCGCTTTGGATGCTTCCATGTCCACGATCCTCTTAATAAAGCCATAAACAGCTTGGATCTTTGAATCCACCTTGTTTATAGAGGTCTACCTGCCCCTTTCCCTCTATCGATTTTCAAGGCCGTTCAGAGTGCGCCGCGCTTTCAACGTATGACCAGAAGTAATAATTAAGTATGACACTGATCGACCTAGTTTTCAGCGTATGACCAGAAGTAATAAGTCTGACACTCAACGTAACAAATAAGTGTGATCAGAAGTAACAAATAAGTATGAAACTTTATGAAATAGTCTTTTTCGTATAACCAGATGAAATAAGTGTGACACTCAACGGCTGACTAGTAGTAACAAATAAGTGTGTTCAGAAGTAAAAAATAAGTATTAAACTGATCGAACAAGTCTTTGTCGGATAATCAAAAGAAATAAGTGTGACACACAACGGCTGACTAGCAGAAACAAATTAATGTGACTAGAAGTAAAAAATAAGAGTGACCCTGATTGAAGGAATCTTCGATACTTTCAAAGTATGACTAGAAGTAAGAAATAAGTGTAAATACAATTATGTGTGACCGTGGATATATATTGGTTGTGATAACGGCGTTGCAGGTTGCTGTGAATAGCTCAAACAAACTTAACACATTAGATGGATTGTGTGTATTCTGACCGTCGTACGTCTAGTTACAATTTAATATTCGAAATCGTTTCCCATTGATATGTTCTAATTAAAGACCTTTAGGTTTATTAATAATTCATGATTTTATGTTATCTGCTTAAATGAAATACGGGCACGAAATAATAATATCGCCTTCTTGGCGAACTTTATCTATCCTCGTTGATTGAATGTTCAAAGTGGGGTTTTTACAACTTTTTGGGGGGCAATAAACGGTCCTAAAAAGTTGTGGAAACTGTGCTTCATTTAAATTAAAGCAAAAGTGACATAATTACCCAAAGTGTGTCAGTCGGACCTATTTCTTAAAGAATGTTACGAGCGAAATACAAGTTCGGAGGGTAGAAGGGAAAGTATGCCTTGGGGAGGGAAGGAAGTTAAAACCAACAAAAAACGCCTCGTAGTGAGGGACCGCGGGCCTTGCGGACCATCAACTACGCCACTGGTGAGGGACGGAGGAACTAATTAGCACTGGTCAAAGTTAGTGTATTTTTTTATTTTTGTCGCTCTGTGGAAATGTTATCGCCATCTACCTACGATATAATACCATAGACTAAAAAAAGATCCAGAAAGGCGACAATAGTCTTTTATGTGGTCGATATCGAGCATTCATTAAACCTTTAGGATACGAATGTACAGGGATTGTCACACTTTTGGTAATTATGTCACTTTTGATTAAAGGAATATTTTTCAGCATTGAAAGTTACTTTATATACTCCATTTAAATTAAAATTTTAATTTACTTGAATAAAACCAGCACCTAATCAAGTACTCGATAATCAGAATAGTTTAAAAAATTATTCGAAGTTTTTTTTAGAATAAGAACTCGATTACTCGACTCCACTTCAATTTTACTCGATTCGAATACTCGATGAAAAATAATTTGATACTCGATAAACAACTCGATTGCCTAAAACCACTAAATCATCTAAGTCGATATTAAAAATTAATTGTCAATTGTCAAAATAGGTGCCTATATGAATTCTCCTACACTCTAAGAAATTGGGGTGTTGATTGAACTTGATTCAAACCGTTTTAGCACTATATGTACACTTTTTCATGAGTCGAAATTTGACACTGCTAGGGGCGTTTTATTACACAGATTAAACCCCGTATTAACACCTTCAAGATTTTTGTCTTAAAAATACGGTGTAAAAAATGATATTTAAAACTCCTTTTCCACACTATTTAAACACTTTTTTATCATTCTTTGTTTGTGACACAAAATATTTCCAATAACCGTGTAATAACACACCTTTAAATAGTCATTTTGCAACTTGTAAGCTTTAAATCGCACCTTTTAAGGTGTTAATACACCCATTTCAAGAGTAAAATCACACCCGTGAAGGAGTTAAAAGTAACCTTTAGAGGTGTAAAGAAGCCATTTTGAAGAATAAAATGACACTATTAAAGGTGGAAATTCGTACTTTAAATATAAAAATTGTACCTGATGAGAGTTGAATCACACCTCTATAGGTGTAAATAGGTTCGTATAAAGAGTAAAATCAGACTTTTAAAGGTGTAAAATCACACTTTTAAAGGTGTAAAATCACACTTTTAAAGGTGTAAAATCAGACCTTTAAAGGTGTAAAATCAGACCTTTAAAGGTGTAAAATCAGTTTTTTAAAGGTGTAAAATCAGTTTTTTAAAGGTGTAAAATCAGACTTTTAAAGGTCTAAAATCAGACTTTCAAAGGTGTAAATTCACTTGGTAAGAGATAAATAACACCTATAAAGGTGTTAAAATGCCTTTTTGAAAGGTACATTCCACCTACAAGAGTCCAATAACAATTTTAATAGTGTTACTACGTCATTTTTGTAGTGTTCTAAAAACCTTTAATTAGTTAAAAAACCATAGAAATAAGTATTGCAGTTTACAGCACGACAAACCGGGCGCAATGTTAAAATTATGCAGACAATTTACAAAAACGTTAAGTATAACTAAAGCAACGCCACAACGATCATGCTTTGCCTAAGACGTAATTTTAACTGCGCTAAAGAGCAATAATGCCCGGGTGTTTTATACCGAAAACCAAGCGTGACAAAAAGTATACTTATCTGCTAAAAAACAGAAGGACAGAGAGATAAAATATGCATAAAAGACTACTGATTATTGATAGCTTAAGAACAAAAAATGCCTTCATCTCATTTTTCTTAAGTGATCACCCTCAATGAAAATATTACTTAAGGCGTAATGGCTGATCGTCTCGGACCAGGTCTGTTGTATAGAATTCACGGATGTTGATACGCTTTGCGCGATGTTGAAATTCGGGGTTATGGATCATTTCATTGGCCCAGGCGTTGTAGATTTAATATTGTTATTTAACTATTAAAAATGGCGTATTAACACTTTTAAAGGTGTGATTTCACTCTTAATAAAGGGTTTATTAACACTTTTAAAGGTGTGATTTAACTCTAACAAAAAGGCGTATTAACACTTTTAAAGGTGTGATTTCACTCTTAATAAACGGCTTATTAACACTTTTAAAGGTATGATTTAACTCTAACATAAGGGCGTATTAACACTTTTAAAGGTGTGATTTAACTCTAACAAAAAGGCGTATTAACACTTTTAAAGGTGTGATTTTACTCTTAATAAAGGGCTTATTAACACTTTTAAAGGTGTGATTTCACTCTTACAAAAGGGCGTATTAATACTTTTAAAGGTGTGATTTCACTCTAACAAAAGGGCGTATTAACACTTTTAAAGGTGTAGTTTAACTCTTACAAAAGGGCGTATTAACACTTTTAAAGGTGTAGTTTAACTCTTACAAAAGGGCGTATTAACACTTTTAAAGGTGTGATTTCACTCTAACAAAAGGGCGTATTAACGCTTTTAAAGGTGTGATTTCAACCTTATCAAATTGAGTGGAAATGGTGTTAGAACGGTGTGAAAAGAGTCCCAAATTCTTGGAATGTTTATCTTATTTAAACATTTGTATAGTGTTGTCACACTCTTTTTACACCTTTAAAAAGTTGCTTCGTTTTGGAAGTGTTAAAACGGTGTGAACGAGGTGTAACAATTTCTTAACACCTTTTAAACACCCCTATTTCTTAGAGTGTAGCTATTAGTTTAGGAGAACATTCCTTTGGCGCAAATGCCCACCACTTCCTTTGTGGAGGAACAGTGCTGCCAGGCATGAGATTCTTAGCCAGCCAAACAGTACAATCGGAATCTGACAGTACTACTATTTTGATTGAAATTCATAAGGTGCAAGGATAGCTTGAACTGCCTCAAAAGAGAGAAATTTCGATATTCCCTCGGACAGGAATCCATACTTCTGCTTGGAATGATTATCGCGGCAGATTTTCGTCTCGATGTGGATAACGGTTTTTGACGTAACTATGTTAATTTGACAAACAACTACGTGAGAGGGGATTTTCTCTCTCGTAGGCGTGATCTCACCATGAGCGATACGGCAGGATAAGCATTCCAAGTAGAGGTATGGATTCCTGCTTATGATTGGAGGGGGGGGGGGGTGCACCACAAGGAGATCTTGAACCACCATTAAAACTTGCTAGGGCCGTTACTGATTCCGATACCTATCGTGATGTCACAACCGGTAGCAGATAAAATCGTTCAACCACATTTACTGTTTTTCTGATACATAATCGGGAATGAATCAGAAGGTTATTGAAAGCAGCCCCGAAATGCTACACTAGAACCAACATTTACTTTCATTTTAATTGAAGTGGTGTCGGAGTGGTAAGCACTTTCGCCTCGCAGAAAGAGGAGCTAGATTTGATCCTAGCTTGTGGCGCTGGATGAAAACTCCGAATACCTCCTTCTGCGTAGAGTTTGAAAGTTTTCTCAAAGAGGTAAAATTTTGTCCTAAATGAATAAATGGTCCTTTACAAATACAATTTACATTTCTGTAATAAGGAAATGATGGAGAGTGACGCGGCACCAAAGGTTTTTAGCTGTGACCCCTAGCGGCGAAGTTACTTTCCCTGAAGGAGCACAGGATTTTCGTTCGTGTCATTCGATAGATCGTAACGAATTTACAACGTCGAATAACCTTTGGAGAAAGTTATTGAAAAGCTAGGCTCAAACCGCCATATTGGCTACAAATAGTTTTATCCAGCAATGTAAGGAATATTTAATTTGTGGTATGAAACCATAAGCCTTTCAAAGGGTCCCCTTCAGTAAAGGTCTTGAAAAAAGCCCCATGTTAAAGGCGTTGTCCTATGTCCATGCGAGTAAAGAATGAACCTACGACGATAGGAATCCAAGTCAATAGATTTAAAAAATTTTACCAACTCACAAATCTTTATAATAAATTGTCCCTGATGTACATTGGTTTTTAGTAGCACAAAATAAACCGAAAAATTAAAGTTAACGGTAACTTTTAATGTTACTTATGTTAACAATTATTTCTGGCTAAGATTTCGCTTTCCAAAACAATATTTCGTTATTTGGTTAATAATAAAAAAGCCGAAAAATTATTGAAAGTTTAACTTAAAAATAAAACGCGTAATAAAAAAACCCAGAATGAGTATAAATATCCCAAATGAAACGCTCACGGTATCAGAAGTTATCTTAGCTCACTCTCTTAAACTACATTTTCAAAATAAAGCGAAGATGTACAAGACCGGCATTTCAATTCTCTTCATGGCAATGGTTTCTGCGGTAAGTTGAGGAATAGGTGTTAAATTTTAGTTTCTATCAAGTTATTTAGGTAAACGTGTTGTTCAGGTTCTGGGCCAGAAATCGATCGACGTTGAAACCCCACATGATGTCGAAATAGCAGCCCCGTTGCCCTTGGACATGGCCCCGCCCTTGAACACTTTTCACGAACAGAGTATGGAATTGCCAGCTGCCGTCTTCGACATCCCTCAGCCGTCTTTATCCCTCGTCCAACCAACCGTCGAGATGCCCAAAGGTGCCCCGGAAGTGCACGATGTTCCTCACGCCAACATCGGCTTCTCTGGAAATATCTTGAAGGAGAAGAAAGTGGTCCTAAACATCCCGTCGCCAGTCATCGAGGCTCCGAAGCCCATCGTCCAGACGAAACCCGCCCTCTTCAGGGTGCCTCAGGCCATCTTCGTTATCCCTAGTCCCGTCGTCCAGCACAAGCCAATGGTCTACAAGGTGCCCCACACTCTCATCGTGCACCGACCAGAAGTGAACCTGCAACAGTACCACGTGGTCATCCCCCAAATGAAGGTCGTCAAGGGATCTAAGTCTGCCTACACCCAACCCATCCCTGAAATCTATAAAGCTAAGACCTCTGCTTCCGTCTTCACGAAGTTGGGTTCCAAGATCCAAGCTGTCCAGGGTGTTAGTATGATGATTGCGGACATGGAGGCGTCCAAGGCGGCTTCCTTCGGAGTGGCCAGAGACATGGTAGAAAAGAAATTCCACGATACAGTCTCCCGCGTCTCGAAAACTCTCCACGGAGCGGTATGAAAGTTCATGTAGCACCTGCTAGCGTTGTTATTAGTTTTTAAACACTGTATTTATTTCCATAAATATTTATGTCATGTGTAAATAGATTTGTCACTCAAAATAAAATTGATTTTTAAACTGAATGTCTAGCTTAATTTAACATCCTCTTAAAACGTCCAACGATGGACTCGACCTATGTCCAAAGACCATTAGCATCTTTTTTTTGGTTTATTTCTTTCTTGACGTTGTTGACCCATTTACAAAACATCCTATAATCGCAGGGCTCCAAATTGTCATGGACCGAAAGTCGTATTAACCTTCTTTTGTAACAATCCTGTAGAGATGTACTCATGCTTAAATTGAACCAAACTTACTAGGCTTATGAATACTAGGCACAGTAACTGACCCGCCACGAAGTTTCCGAAAATATAAATGCTTCGAATCTAATTTAATTATTCAGTCTCTACAAAACTAAATAGAAACACATTTCTAAAACCTGCCGTAGTTGGCGCAATTGAAAATGTAGTCTACTCCAATCACATGAGACCGAGGCTTGGCGTGTTTGGTGATTCAGATGAGGTTGTTCGTTAAGTGCATCAATCATATTCATTATTAAATTTCATTGCATTAAATTAGGCTGATAAACAAAACGCATTAATAATTATATTTAAAAATTTTCGCGAAAAGACTAATTTTTCTAATAGAATGTGAGTGCTGTGCGGTGGTGGGAGGATATTTCCGAACACGTTTTTAAACTCCATCCAAGGGATACGTATCATTTGGTTTCACATACAGTGTAGACGATGCTGCCGTGTCGTACATAACTCTTTATAAATATTGTAACGATATCTAGTTCGACACTACATTAACCGGCCTCGGTATCCCAATGTTATTATCTTAAATCTGATCTAGACAAGTTTACCATATTTCCACTTAAGAAGTTTATTGCCATTTTCGAATTCAAATCTGCATCCTGTTTTAAATTAAGACCGACTTGGTTGAAATTGTTTTTAATACTTATCATTTCTGAACTACGATTTAGGTTTCGTTATGAAATTTAAATTTTTAGTGATATTTCCGGCGAATGCGCGGGAACTTATAACCCACGTACGCACTTGTGTGATATTTGAATTTCGTACCAATTGATACAGTTGCCATCTAAAACCAAAAAACATGGCTACCTTATTTCCAAAACCAGGTAACTCGAAACATTCGGTTTGTCTAAAATTTAGTTGAAAGCTAAGACCATTTACACCTGGACTGCAATGAAGATAGGCGTTGTTGTAAGGTTAGTGTCGCCGCTACCCCAACGCCACCATCGTTATTTTGAGGCAACTCTATCCACAAGAGAATTTGGGCTGAAAAAACGCGTTCACTTCGCGCTCCTCTCCCGACATTTTACTTGGTCACCCCGCGAGTCGTGACCAATTTTCGCCCGTTATTTACGGCGTCAAGAGAAAAACAGCGGAAAAGAGCGCGAACCGTTCGCCTCCTAAAGAAGGGGGGTCAAAAAGGGGGAGGGGTGCTGCATGTTTGTGGATTACTATCGCGGATTTTCTCCACTTGGTGGTGTTTTGTAGCGGACGCTCTGAAATCGGAGTTATAACGATGGCATTGTAGTCCAGGTGTAAATGGTCTTAGTTGAAAGTAACGTTTTCGCGGTTCGCTACCTTATTTCTACATTTAGGTCACTCGAAAAATTCATTTTCGATCAAATTCCTCTTGGTTTTATTACAAGATGATTGAAAATTTGTTCAAATTTAAATTTAATATTTTAAATAGTTATAACATCGGGGGAATTGGGTGTACTTAAATGTCCGTGACATCTTGTATTAATATATTTTTGCTCCTATCGGTGCTACATTACAGCGCCATACCATCGTAGGTTAAAAGTATTTAGCAAAACAATGTATTTTTAAGAAATAATCGATATTTTCTCCTGTTCTAGTCTGAAAAAGAAGTCCTTCGCTCCAAGATCCTTTATAACAGTTCTCCATTATAGGTTTATTTTTCACAGTATAGAAAAAGAGCCTTCTTTTCCACTCTACCTCCAATCTCCACTTATTTTCTGCGAGCTAGGAGTAACAAACACAAGGAGAACGCAGCTAGCCTTTAAACAAGCTAATGCACTGTTGTGTACAAATTTCATGGGACGAGCCTTTACGCTGAACGTTTCACTGAAAGGGGGAAGACAATTTCCGAATTTTCCCCTTCCGACGGCAGCAGGCGCTAAAGCGTCTAACCAATGAAAAATGTTAACAAGAAAATGCACAATTTTTGACAGGCTGCGTACTCCTTGTGTGGGAAGCTGTATTTGTTGCTCCTATAGCTGCCAGAGTATTTGCTTCACGTATGACTGTTGCAGCCCATTCTTTATACTCTTTACACGCCCTCTCTGTGTTTTGAAACCGAATATGTTGTATAATTATGCCACTCGTTTCGCCCATGCTGTATTTAAATCATTTGGTCTAATGTAGTTATAAATTATCTTTGGCATACTCGTTTCAGCTAGAATTTTTCAACGGCCTAAATAACGTAGCTTGCTTCGAGCTTCACGATGTAACATAGTAGACCACCCCATTTCGCCATGTACTGCAGCCTTCGGCCTTCGCAGCAAAGGGGCCTGTACTCCCTTCTTCTTATTGCGTCCTTTCGATGTTCTCATTAATGCGCGTAGAATAGCGCAAGACTTCATTACCATAGGTAATCCAGGCGACTACCATACTTTTCCATAAGAGTCGGCCAACAGAATATCTGTTATATGACCTGTCCGTGGGAATTAGGGCAGCCCATGGTGTCGCCTTTTGTTGGGCCATGATGAGGGCGTTTGTTTGCCATATGTGAGCCAGTCTTTATGGCTGTCTCACTGGCCGAACGTTTGTTTCGCAAAGTGCATTTTTGTCCGGCATGACTCTTTGTCTTGTGTGCCGCCGTAGTGCCCAGCGGAACGGCGGGGTACAAATACATAATCTTATGTCCGTCAAATTACGTACTGTCCATCGGAGCTTGTTGCAGCATTAGGCTTTCCATTTCTGATAAATAGTGACCTTCTGACGAGATGGTGACTCTCAAATATTTGAAACTTTTAACTGTGCTAATTATTGATCTTTGCAGTATCAAGGGGTCCCTGAAGAATCCCCCATTAAGCGACACATGGACAGACTTCTCTACGCTGAAGGAGATACCTTTTTGTTTTGCAAAGTCCGAACACACGTCGAGTACTACAGTCTTTGAATTCCAGTTCTCTTTGGTCTCCTTGCCAAATCATCCAAAAATATTATAAATAGTACTGGGGAGAGGTGACAGCCCTGTCTCAGTCCAACCAGGCTCTAGTAGGGTAACAAGGGAGCCATTGTTATCGGAATTCCGACAGGAAGTGAGTCAGCGGTATTGACTACGCTCGAAACCGTTATTTCAAATCTAGGGTACGAGGTTTATATTATCTTTGATAGTGCCAACTAAAGCCTTAAATTGAATCTCAAAGTTGCAGAAAGAAATGATTTAGGACTTGCTTTGAAACGGCTCCACAGATTTCTAATATTCTTAACGATTCCTTTTCAGAATATTTCGATGGATTTAGTGCAGTTAATGAAGACATCGGGTAAAAATTTCTGTGTGCCAATTTTGAAAGTTCATTAAATATACATTCAGCCGTATTCTGCATGACCCCCTAGGCAAGAAGCTCCGGTTGGCTGAAATGTTTGGCGGGAATTCTCTTGCCTTTGCTTTTCTATTGGCTGTGGTTACGTCATGAGTGTTACGGAACATTTTGACTTCCGGCGCTTGTTCCGCCATTTTGTTATCATTTTTCACTATGGCGCTTCCCGGAGCTTTTGCTGCTGTCGCCGCACTAGCTGCGTTAAGCGTTAGGCTTAGAAGAAAATGAAATTTATAGAAGAGACAACAGCTTGTAGACCTCTGTATTGCACACTAAAGGTATCGTCAAATTTTATAAATATTTTTATGAATAAAAACGCATGTGAGTTATTTCATTTCCACACCACCCTGGAGGTAGAAATAATGGAGCGTTTTTTTACGAGGTATCCCATCACCACATTTAGTTAAAATAACTGAAATTGGGTTCGGGCCTAGTCCTCGGGCATCATAACCAGAAAAATTAATTTAACTACTTATCTACCATAACAGGTGGCTGCAATTGACCAGCAGTAACTGCTAGCAATAGCTGGCTTATTGCTTCCGTCTTTCGGTCTTCACAAGCCACCAGCCTTTCAAGGGTATCAGCCAACCTTTTGCAACTGTCGGCCACTACTTCAAAAGCTGAAGCATTCCTCTCCGAGGTATCAGCTACTCGAATCAAAGTGTCCCTTATTTCTTGCTGAGTTTCCTTCAACTCCACAATTTCAACTGCAAGCTTTTTTTCCACCGATGCAAAACCATCCAGGGCATCACCAATTCTCTCCTTAAACGGGAGAGAACGTTTCCTTGAAGACGGACGTATAAGAACAATAGGGTTGAGCTTCAAGTGGAAGTTTCCATGCCTACGACTGATGACGGCCAAGCAGCCAGAAACTGATTTGAGGACAGCGTTCTCAAATCAGTCTCTTAGTGGATATTATAAAACCATCTCACCACCAGGTATTGCCATTTTTTTGCAAATAGTATTCATACTCATGTTATAAATTGAACTTGCAGATGTTTTTGATACCACTTCTGGCTGAGCACTCGGAACAGCTACAATTGGGGTGGTACTGGTTTCGTCCTGATCTTGGAAGCTATGTGTAGAGCTTTGGACGCTTTCACCCTGTTGACCATCATCGAAACCTATAACAACATTTGTATTACTATAAACAACAAGTCCAAATTGATCTTACTGGAAATGGAAATTCCACTTGTGATGTCATGCCACAGCATTAAATAGCCTCTGAAAAGGATTGCTTTCGCCGCCAGATTCTTTAGTTGATTGGCCATCGCTAGAGATGTATAATAGCTAAGGTTAATACGAATAAATAAATTTATTGGTAATTCTTTATCAATCACAGGGCTATTTCATCCACAAACTGGAAGGTCTCTGGAGCATTCCTTAAAAAAACATTTAAATTTGTAAATATTAGTGATTTACACATATTCGCATATTGTGCCTGTATTTAAATATTTTGCCTTTGCTTATTTTTGCATGTTAATGTTTAGGCTGCATTTAATTTGTATGTCGTGCAATGGTTTTTTATGTTTTACTCATTTTCAATTATTCAGTTAACCATTCTATTCAGCTTTTACCATTGTATTTAAATTGAACTATAGTGGCTTTAATGTTTGGAATGTAATACGCGGTAATATTTTTTAGAAAGTACGTTACAGATATGAATGTTTACTCTGTACTTCCAGAAGCTGCTGCATCATATGCAGTGTCATATTCCAGCATATGACACCTCTGCAATTAGAGCTTTTACCCTCTCTTCCAATGGAGTAAGTTCTAGCAAATCAAATGCTGAACCTACGCCAGTTTGTTAAATCTTCGCATTTATTGAAGCGGCTTCAGCCCGGCCGCTTGATTTTAAAGTATTCCACTTCTTGCGGATGTCAGAGGGATTCCTATCTTGAGAGCCAATGCCGTTGACTGCGTCGGTTCTTTCGATACATAATTTGTGCTGCTGGGTGTTCAGAGCACTTTGATAAAATATATAAAATAATTTTTATAGACCTAACGCGAGAACTTTCCATATTCCTCTCAGCATGCTTTTATTAACCAGAGGTTTCTTAATTAAGATATGTAAGTTATGTGGTCGAAGCTCTGAAAAGTTTCGTTCCTCCATCTTGGATACCAGAATATTGGTTTCTTCATCAGAAAAGGCTCTGCCTTTAACCTTCTTAGGGTTTTTAGCTTGTTATACAAATAATTAAAACCAACAAAAGAGGATTTCTTTATTTTAACATGTCTTTATATAGACAAAATTATACCATTAATTGTTACAACATACTACAGATTGATTTTGGGTATTGTAATGGTTTTTATTGTTTAATTGGATTAAATACATGGCAAATTGAAAAAAAAAGCACCATTATTGCATGTTAATTCTTCATTATTAAAAGAGGTTAAGTAATACTTGAACGTCAATTGGTTGTTTTACGAACAAAATTTGTTTAAATAGTTTGTATATAATAAAAAAGACTTAAATGTTTAGTTTATGTTATAAATAATTCTAACAAAATAGTTATTTATAATTATTTAACTTTTAAACTATTTTTAACAATAACAAATAGATGGCTAGTAAAATGATATTTATTTTTAAGGGTTACAAATAGATGGCGAACTGAATGTAGATAATTTGCGAGGGTCACAAATAGATGGCAGGCCACTATAAGCTGGGAGTCTCTGAGTGAACTGCCTTAAGCTGAAATCAACTATCTATATCATCTTGGCGTCATAGTAATGACGTTTGATAAGCCAATAGCAGGGCCAAAGCAAGAAGGCTTGAATGGGGGAGGAAGAACTGTTTCCTGTGTATTTCAGCCAATTGGAGCTTCTTAAGCAAGAGGGCGTTTCCCCTCTTGCCTAGGGGTCATGCAGAATACGGCTGATTGATTTGCGAAATACTTTTAACGTTCCCAAACAGACCTTTAAAAAGAGATATTGCTCTTTAATGTAGCACCGTTAGCAGCAAAAAATTAATGGATAACCTTTTGTAACAATTTAACGGTTATTAAAGACTAATGTTAACATTTAATTCTTGTCAAGATATCACTCTTGTAAAATAATGTTTCGTAAGTAATAAAAAAAGAGGAAAAAATTCCTATAAGTTTAACTTAAAAAACCAATAAAAAATTCAGACAAACATGAAATAAAAATAAAAAACCCAAAAAGGGAATAAATATCCCAACTGAAACGCTTCCCACATCAGAAGTTATCAATGCTTTATCTCATCAACTACAGCTCACAAAGTAAATCGAAGATGAGCAAGACAGTCAGTTTAATTCTTTTCATGGCAATGGCTTCTGCGGTAAGTTGACTAATAGGAGTTAAATAATGGTTTCTATCCATTTTTTATAAAATAAATGTGTTGTTCAGGTCCTGGGCCAGAAATCGATCGACGTTGAAACCCCACATGGAATCGAAATAGCGGCCCCGCTGCCCTCGGACATGGCCCCGCCCTTGAACACTGTTCACGAACAGACTATGGAATTGCCAGCTGCCGTCTTCGACATCCCTCAACCGTCCATATCCGTCGTCCAACCAACCGTCGAGATGCCCAAAGGTGCCCCGGAAGTGCACGATGTTCCTCACGCCAACATAGGCTTCTCTGGAAATATCTTGATGGAGAAGAAAGTTATCCTTAACATCCCTTCGCCAGTCATTGAGGCTCCAAAGCCCATCGTCCAGACCAAACCCGCCCTCTTCAGGGTGCCCCAGGCCATCTTCGACATCCCCAGTCCCGTCGTCCAGCACAAGCCAATGGTCTACAAGGTGCCCCACACTCTCATCGTGCACAGACCAGAAGTGAACCTGCAACAGTACCACGTGGCCATTCCCCAGATGAAGGTCGTCAAGGGTTCAAAGTCCGCTTACACCCAACATATCCCTGAAATCTATAAAGCTAAGACCTCTGCTCCCGTGTTCACGAAGGTGGGTTCCAAGATCCAAGCTGTCCAGGGTGTTGGTAAGATGATTGCGGACATGGAGGCGTCCAAGGCGGTTTCCTTCGATGTGGCCAGAGACATGGTCGAGAAGAAATTTCATAACAAGGTGGCCCGTGTCTCAAAGATTTTACACGGATCTACCTAGATTTTGCTCGTATATCGGTGTTTTCCAAATTTTAAACTTGTATTTATTGCTGTAAATATTTATGTTCATGTAAATAGATTTGCGTCACGTACGAAATAAAAATGCGATTTTTAAGTGAAGTGATTTTTGCATCATTAACGTACTTAATTTAAGGGGAAATTTGTGTGGCAAGAGTCAATTTTAACGAATATTGTACGCCAGGTAAAAGACTGCTAAAGATTTTCCACGATTTCCGAAAATTTACTTAATATCCCGGATTTTCAAATTTCATAAATTATTTAACATTTTTAAAACTATCATTAACGAGTTGATTTATTCTGGGGCCATTCCATACGATTTCGACCAATCATGTCACCATGGGTCAATCGATTTTTCAAATTTTAAACACCGATAGATTTGTCTAAAAAACGTTGATATCCAAGGCTTTAGCTGAAAATATTAAGAAGTTTTAGAATAAACACAATTTAACCGAAACCCCACATTATTTGGTATATCGTACCTTGATTTCAGTACCCCTTCGCTTTAAGTTTAATAACTTTTTATAAATATGTTTTATTTTAAAAAAATAACACGACTTTGCACAATTCGGCAAGGCCAATTCAATGGTGGAGTTTATATAGTCCTACCTGGAATTGATAGCAGGTTATTGGATGTCAAAATGCAATATTTTATTTTTGGGGGTCTCAATCGAGGGGTTAATGGGTCTTGTGGGCGATTGAAAACACGAAATATAATTACACTATTAAAAAGCTCTAGCAAAGAGCTTTAAAATAAGCTCTTTAAAAAAGGGGTATTTTCCTTGTTTTTATTTAATAAATCAAAAACTATTTTCTTTAAATTCAACACTTTGGAAATTTTATATTTTTGATATCGTACAAAAAATGGTTTAAATCTTTTTGAAATTATTACTACGTATTTAACGAGGTGTGATAAATAATGCTCGAATATTTTCTGAATTTGCATTTTTAAGAATAAAGGATAGATCTAGCTCTGGAAGCAGTCGCTGTAGGCGTTGAAATCAGTCGCAAAATCAAGTTAAGAGGTACAAGCCATTTCTCGTCCCGTTTAGGCCATGACAGACTGCTAAATTATTTATATATTTTTCAACCCTTAATTTTGAGTAGTAAATTGATATAATATTAAATTGAAAATGATTTCGTGTTAAATAGAGGCATTGAATTTTTTAGTGCTGCCTGTAATGTTTGTTGTGACTGAAAACTAAAACTAATCTATAAAATAACTGGAAAAAACCTTATACGCTTCAGTATTGAAGTTTTGTAATCCACCATTTTGGTTGTCTTAGAAAATACATTTAAAAGAGACACATGGTACAATAAATGCTTCCGAATTTTATTTTTACCTTTTGTAATACCAAGCCCCCAAAAGTATCAACACTTGCAAAAGATTCATTTTATATCATCTATAATGTGTGCTAGGTTCAATTTAACCTTCATAGGGGGCAGCCTCGGCTGTGACCAGTTCATTTTTCACTAGATCCTAGGCAGAATTCACAATTTAAAGAAAAAAAAATTATTTATATGTATAGTCAGGAGTGGTTCTTTGAAAGATTTTGAAGTAATAACCCTAAAACAATTATAGGAAAAAGCTCAGCTACGCTGAGGAAAAAGGAGATATATAGGTAACCCTGGGCATTTTACTGGGGCTAAGATGGGACAGGTATTAGAGAAGATATTTTCAATTGAAAACGCCCTAACAGGCATCCCACCTAATGACATCTTATAAGTGGCATCGTACCAAGGGACATTGCCCTAAGTAGAATCGTACCTAGTGGCATCGCTCTAAATGGTATAGTGCCTGGTGACATCGCACTAAACGGAATCGTGCCTAGTGGCATCGCCCTAAGTGGCATTGTACCTAATCTGTTACTGAAATCTGGTGTGTATTGAGAGGGGAGTTTTGCTTTTGAGCCTTTATATAACGGCCTTTACATACTAAGTAGGCAATTTTTACCCGTATTTCAAAATTAAATTTTAGTTAGTGCAGTCCTATTTGGAATTAGGATTGAAAATAATTTATAATATAAAAAAACGTTGATTCGAGGGCCAATGCGAGCTAGATGACGTAAGGAGTAAATTTCAAAAACCTTACCATTTTAAAATTAAGGTATGGCACGTCGGCACTCTAGAGTTCCCAAGATAATCTTACGGTGACGTTACCAATGTTACTATACCACTGATAAATAATTTTTCCTAAAAATGTTGTGCACTAATAAAGCTATTGTGATGACGCAAAGCAATGTTGAAAATGTCACTACTAGTGGGACTATATATTTTTAACGCGATATATTTTGTATTTAAATGAAACATATAATACTAAAAACACTAAAATAAATGTAACTTAAATTTAATTTTGAAATACGGGTAAATTTTGCCTACTTAGTATGTAAAGGCCGTTATATATAGGCTCAAAAGCAAAACTCCCCTCTCAATACACACCAGATTTCAGTACCAGATTAGGTACAATGCCACTTAGGGCGATGTCACTAGGTACGATTCCGTTTAGTGCGATGTCACCAGGCACTATACCATTTACGGCGATGCCACTAGGTACGATTCTACTTAGGGCAATGTCCCTTGGTACGATGCCACTTATAAGATGTCATTAGGTGGGATGCCAGTTAGGGCGTTTTCAATTGAAACTATCTTCTCTAATACCTGTCCCTTCTTAGCCCCAGTAAAACGCCCAGGGTTACCTATATATCTCCCTTTTCCTCAGCGTAGCTGAGCTTTTTCCTATAATATCTGTCCCTTCTTCTAAACTGAGCAATAAAATGAAAAAGTTTCATAACCATTGTACTAGATTTTAATATAAACAATAATGAACAGGGTTTTATTTTAAGATAAATATCTCCTCATAAAAGGTTATATTTTCTTATGAGTTATATATTTTGTGTCCAACTAACATCAAATATGTACTGTTATATAAACTGTAATAAATTGAATTTCAATAACGTACATTAAGATAAAAATGTCATTGTTTTTAAAATTATAACATAAACAGATGACAAAAGTAAAAATCCTCAAACTATGAATATAAAACATTTAAATTGATCTCTTTCAGAGATAACTTTTTTCATGTTTATACTTATAAATCAAAACATTTCCTGATTCAATATTGAAATATATATATTTTTTGATGATTACTTTTGTCATTCCAAAAATAAAAGGCTTATGATACTCGCATGGACGCCTTTGATTTCATTTTTCATGGACCAAAGTCATTTTAAAAGAGACTAGATGCTATCGCCACCTGGTGTAAATTGAAAATCAGCAAAATTTTTGAAAAATTATTTATAACCCTTCTTTTCAAATTTAATAGAAATAATATGGCTAGGAAATTAATTTAAACTATAAACGAAAATCCCTTTAAAAAAGTTTCATCACAAACCAAGCCGTTTTAAGTGTACAAGTGTCTAAAAGTTACTTAAACTTATGGGTACCTTAGCACCCAAATATCTCATTTTTAAGTTAACTTTCCCATAGCGTGAAGGTCTTGAGTTTTATCGATTTTAATGTTAAAACGCTCGTTACCTATATATACCCTGGGGACGACTCGCCGGCTACGCCGGCTCTTCGACAAGGTATAATATTACTTTTAACTACGTATGCAATCAAAAAAATTAAATGTGTTAAAAAAGTACTCAACATCTCATGTTTCTCACTTCGTAAAACTCACCTTTTTATATCTGCTTATGGAAGAGATGATTTTTGAGGCACCAGTTTAAAATTATTAACAATAAGGTCAACGTTAAAATAATTAGTAATAGACGAAATCAGAAGTAATTGAACCGAAGTTATTGAAATAGCGCTCAAATTCGGAGAGCGTTTTCCTTACGAAAATGATGATAAAATCGAGTCAAATAAAAGCTAATTTCCATCCCCGTCTTTTGAAGTGATAAATTGCACTTAGAAATAGCTATACCTACAGTTCCCATGTTAAAAAAACGTTTTTTTTTTCGGCCTAGGAGCGCGCGAAAATTCAAATTCGAGATCAAAATGTAACTTCATAAGGAAAACGCCTCCAACTTGGGGAGTATAGCAGTCTGTTAAATTCGGTTCATTTACTTCTGACGACATTTAATTAAACTAACATTACGCTATTTCTTAAGTACTAGCAAATTTGAAAAGTAAGGATGTTTTTAAATGATTGCGTATCTTCCTATAATTTGCACAACATAATAAGTTAAGAACAAGCAGTTAGGCACACATTATAGATGATATAAAATGAATCTTTTGCAAGTGTTGATACTTTTGGGGGCTTGGTATTACAAAAGGTAAAAATAAAATTCGGAAGCATTTATTGTACCATGTGTCTCTTTTAAATGTATTTTCTAAGACAACCAAAATGGTGGATTACAATACTTCAATACTGAAGGGTATAAGGTTTTTTCCAGTTATTTTATTTATTTTTTTTTAGTTTTCAGTCACAACAAACATTACAGGCGACACTAAAATTTCAATGCCTCTATTTAACACGAAATCATTTTCAATTTAATATTATATCAATTTACTACTCAAAATTAAGGGTTGAAAAATATATAAATAATTTAGCAGTCTGTCATGGCCTAAACGGGACGACAAATGGCTTGTACCTCTCAATTTGATTTTGCGACTGATTTCAATGCCTACAGTTTTTGATTTAAAAACAAGGAAAATACCCCTTTTTTTAAGAGCTTATTTTAAAGCTCTTTGCCAGAGCTATTTAATAGTGTATTTATATTTCGAGTTTTCAATCGCCCATAAGACCCTTTAACCCCTCGATTGAGACCCCCCAAAAATAAAAAAATACATTTTGACATCCAATAACCTGGTATCAATTCCAGTTAGGACTATATAAACTCCACCATTGAATTGGCCTTGCCGAATTGTGCAAGATCGTGTTATTTTTTTACAATAAAACATATTTATAAAAAGTTATCAAACTTCAAGCGAAGGGGTACTGAAATCAAGGTACGATATACCAAAAAATGTGGGGTTTCGGTTTATATTTTCAGCTAAAGCCTTGGATATCACCGTTATTTAGACAAATCTATCGGGTGTTTAAAAAATCGATTGACCCATGGTGACATGATTGGTCGAAATCGTATGGAATGGCCCCAGAATAAATAAACTCGTTAATGATAGTTTTAAAAATGTTAAATAATTTATGAAATTTGAAAATCCGGGATATTAAATAAATTTTCGGAAATCGTGGAAAATCTTTAGCAGTCTTTTATCTGGCGTACAATATTCGTTAAAATTGACTTTTGCCACACAAATTTCCCCTTTAAATTAAGTACGTTAATGATGCAAAAATCACTTCACTTAAAAATCGCATTTTTATTTCGTACGTGACGCAAATCTATTTACATGAACATAAATATTTACAGCAATAAATACAAGTTTAAAAGTTGGAAAACACCGATATACGAGCAAAATCTAGGTAGATCCGTGTAAAGTCTTTGAGACACGGGCCACCTTGTTATGAAATTTCTTCTCGACCATGTCTCTGGCCACTTCGAAGGAAACCGCCTTGGACGCCTCCATGTCCGCAATCATCTTACCAACACCCTGGACAGCTTGGATCTTGGAACCCACCTTCGTGAACACGGGAGCAGAGGTCTTAGCTTTATAGATTTCAGGGATATGTTGGGTGTAAGCGGACTTTGAACCCTTGACGACCTTCATCTGGGGAATGGCCACGTGGTACTGTTGCAGGTTCACTTCTGGTCTGTGCACGATGAGAGTGTGGGGCACCTTGTAGACCATTGGCTTGTGCTGGACGACGGGACTGGGGATGACGAAGATGGCCTGGGGCACCCTGAAGAGGGCGGGTTTGGTCTGGACGATGGGCTTTGGAGCCTCAATGACTGGCGAAGGGATGTTAAGGATAACTTTCTTCTCCTTCAAGATATTTCCAGAGAAGCCTATGTTGGCGTGAGGAACATCGTGCACTTCCGGGGCACCTTTGGGCATCTCGACGGTTGGTTGGACGAGGGATATGGACGGTTGAGGGATGTCGAAGACGGCAGCTGGCAATTCCATAGTCTGTTCGTGAACAGTGTTCAAGGGCGGGGCCATGTCCAAGGGCAGCGGGGCCGCTATTTCGATCCCATGTGGGGTTTCAACGTCGATCGATTTCTGGCCCAGGACCTGAACAACACATTTATTTTATATAAATTGGATAGAAACCAACCTTTAACTCCAATTAATCAACTTACCGCAGAAGCCATTGCAATGAAAAGAATTAAACTGACTGTCTTGTTCATCTTCGATTTACTTTGTGAGAGGTAGTTGGTGAAATGAAGCACTGATAACGTCTGATGTGAAGAGCGTTTCAGTTGGGATATTTATTCCCTTTTTGGGTTTTTTATTTTTATTTCATGTTTGTCTGAATTTTTTATTGGTTTTTTAAGTTAAACTTATAGGAATTTTTTCCTCTTTTTTTATTACTAATGGAACATTATTTTACAAGAGTGATATCTTGACAAGAATTAAATGTTAACATTAGTCTTTAATAACCGTTAAATTGTTACAAAAGGTTATCCATTAATTTTTTGCTACAAAAATCATTTTTTTTTAAATATTTTCGCTGCTAACGGTGCTACATTAAAGAGCAATATCTCTTTTTAAAGGTCTGTTTGAGAACGTTAAAAGTATTTCGCAAATCAATCAGCCGTATTCTGCATGACCCCCTAGGCAAGAGGGGAAACGCCCTCATGCTTAAGAAGCTCCAATTGGCTAAAATACACAGGAAACAGTTCTTCCTCCCCCCATTCAAGCCTTCTTGCTTTGGCCCTGCAATTGGCTTATCAAACGTCATTACTAAGGCAGTTCACTCAGAGACTCCCAGCTTATAGTGGCCTGCCATCTATTTGTGACCCTCGCAAAATATTTACATTCAGTTCGCCATCTATTTGTAACCCTTAAAAATAAATATCATTTTACTAGCCATCTATTTGTTATTGTTAAAAATAGTTTAAAAGTTAAATAATTATAAATAACTATTTTGTTAGAATTATTTATAACATAAATTAAACATTTAAGTCTTTTTTATTATATACAAATTATTTAAACAAATTTTGTTCGTAAAACAACCAATTGACGTTCAAGTATTACTTAACCTCTTTTAATAATGAAGAATTAACATGCAATAATGGTGCTTCTATTTTCAATTTGCCATTTATTTAATCCAATTAAACAATAAAAACCATTACAATACCAAAAATCAATCTGTAGTATGTTGTAACAATTAATGGTATAATTTTGTCTATATAAAGACATGTTAAAATAAAGAAATCCTCTTTTGTTGGTTTTAAAAAACTAAGAAGGTTAAAGGCAGAGCCTTTTGTGATGAAGAAACCAATATTCTGGTATCCAAGATGGAGGAACGAAACTTTTCAGAGCTTCGACCACATAACTTACATATCTTAATTAAGAAACCTCTGGTTAATAAAAGCATGCTGAGAGGAATATGGAAAGTTCTCGCGTTAGGTCTATAAAAATTATTTTATATATTTTATCAAAGTGCTCTGAACACCCAGCAGCACAAATTATGTATCGAAAGAACCGACGCAGTCAACGGCATTGGCTCTCAAGATAGGAATCCCTCTGACATCCGCAAGAAGTGGAATACTTTAAAATCAAGCGGCCGGGCTGAAGCCGCTTCAATAAATGCGAAGATTTAACAAACTGGCGTAGGTTCAGCATTTGATTTGCTAGAACTTACTCCATTGGAAGAGAGGGTAAAAGCTCTAATTGCAGAGGTGTCATATGCTGGAATATGACACTGCATATGATGCAGCAGCTTCTGGAAGTACAGAGTAAACATTCATATCTGTAACGTACTTTCTAAAAAATATTACCGCGTATTACATTCCAAACATTAAAGCCACTATAGTTCAATTTAAATACAATGGTAAAAGCTGAATAGAATGGTTAACTGAATAATTGAAAATGAGTAAAACATAAAAAACCATTGCACGACATACAAATTAAATGCAGCCTAAACATTAACATGCAAAAATAAGCAAAGGCAAAATATTTAAATACAGGCACAATATGCGAATATGTGTAAATCACTAATAATTACAAATTTAAATGTTTTTTTAAGGAATGCTCCAGAGACCTTCCAGTTTGTGGATGAAATAGCCCTGTAATTGATAAAGAATTACCAATAAATTTATTTATTCGTATTAACCTTAGCTATTATACATCTCTAGCGATGGCCAATCAACTAAAGAATCTGGCGGCGAAAGCAATCCTTTTCAGAGGCTATTTAATGCTGTGGCATGACATCACAAGTGGAATTTCCATTTCCAGTAAGATCAATTGGGACTTGTTGTTTATAGTAATACAAATGTTGTTATAGGTTTCGATGATGGTCAACAGGGTGAAAGCGTCCAAAGCTCTACACATAGCTTCCAAGATCAGGACGAAACCAGTACCACCCCAATTGTAGCTGTTCCGAGTGCTCAGCCAGAAGTGGTATCAAAAACATCTGCAAGTTCAATTTATAACATGAGTATGAATACTATTTGCAAAAAAAGGGCAATACCTGGTGGTGAGATGGTTTTATAATATCCACTAAGAGACTGATTTGAGAACGCTGTCCTCAAATCAGTTTCTGGCTGCTTGGCCGTCATCAGTCGTAGGCATGGAAACTTCCACTTGAAGCTCAACCCTATTGTTCTTATACGTCCGTCTTCAAGGAAACGTTCTCTCCCGTTTAAGGAGAGAATTGGTGATGCCCTGGATGGTTTTGCATCGGTGGAAAAAAAGCTTGCAGTTGAAATTGTGGAGTTGAAGGAAACTCAGCAAGAAATAAGGGACACTTTGATTCGAGTAGCTGATACCTCGGAGAGGAATGCTTCAGCTCTTGAAGTAGTGGCCGACAGTTGCAAAAGGTTGGCTGATACCCTTGAAAGGCTGGTGGCTTGTGAAGACCGAAAGACGGAAGCAATAAGCCAGCTATTGCTAGCAGTTACTGCTGGTCAATTGCAGCCACCTGTTATGGTAGATAAGTAGTTAAATTAATTTTTCTGGTTATGATGCCCGAGGACTAGGCCCGAACCCAATTTCAGTTATTTTAACTAAATGTGGTGATGGGATACCTCGTAAAAAAACGCTCCATTATTTCTACCTCCAGGGTGGTGTGGAAATGAAATAACTCACATGCGTTTTTATTCATAAAAATATTTAATAAAATTTGACGATACCTTTAGTGTGCGATACAGAGGTCTACAAGCTGTTGTCTCTTCTATAAATTTCATTTTCTTCTAAGCCTAACGCTTAACGCAGCTAGTGCGGCGACAGCAGCAAAAGCTCCAGGAAGCGCCATAGTGAAAAATGATAACAAAATGGCGAAACAAGCGCCGGAAGTCAAAATGTTCCGTAACACTCATGACGTAACCACAGCCAATAGAAAAGCAAAGGCAAGAGAATTCCCGCCAAACATTTCAGCCAACCGGAGCTTCTTGCCTAGGGGGTCATGCAGAAAACGACTGAATGTATATTTAATGAACTTTCAAAATTGGCACACAGAAATTTTTACCCGATGTCTTCATTAACTGCACTAAATCCATCGAAATATTCTGAAAAGGAATCGTTAAGAATATTAGAAATCTGTGGAGCCGTTTCAAAGCAAGTCCTAAATCATTTCTTTCTGCAACTTTGAGATTCAATTTAAGGCTTTAGTTGGCACTATCAAAGATAATATAAACCTCGTACCCTAGATTTGAAATAACGGTTTCGAGCGTAGTCAATACCGCTGACTCACTTCCTGTCGGAATTCCGATAACTATGGCTCCCTTGTTACCCTACTAGAGCCTGGTTGAACTGAGACAGGGCTGTCACCTCTCCCCAGTACTATTTATAATATTTTTGGATGATTTGGCAAGGAGACCAAAGAGAACTGGAATTCAAAGACTATAGTACTCGACGTGTGTCCGGACTTTGCAAAACAAAAAGGTATCTCCTTCAGCGTAGAGAAGTCTGTCCATGTGTCGCTTAATGGGGGATTCTTCAGGGACCCCTTGATACTGCAAAGATCAATAATTAGCACAGTTAAAAGTTTCAAATATTTGAGAGTCACCATCTCGTCAGAAGGTCACTATTTATCAGAAATGGAAAGCCTAATGCTGCAACAAGCTCCGATGGACAGTACGAAATTTGACGGACAGGTCATATGACAGATATTCTGTTGGCCGACTCTTATGGAAAAGTATGGCAGTCGCCTGGATTACCTATGGCAATGAAGTCTTGCACTATTCTACGCGCATTAATGAGAACATCGAAAGGACGCAATAAAAAGAAGGGAATACAGGCCCCTTTGCTGCGAAGGCCGAAGGCTGCAGTACATGGCGAAATGGGGTGGTGTACTATGTTACATCGTGAAGCTCGAAGCAAGCTACGTTATTTAGGCCGTTGAAAAATTCTAGCTGAAACGAGTATGCCAAAGATAATTTATAACTACATTAGACCAAATGATTTAAATACAGCATGGGCGAAACGAGTGGCATAATTATACAACATATTCGGTTTCAAAACACAGAGAGGGGGTGTAAAGAGTATAAAGAATGGGCTGCAACAGTCATACGTGAAGCAAATACTCTGGCAGCTATAGGAGCAACAAACACAGCTTCCCACACAAGGAGTACGCAGCCTGTCAAAAATTGTGCATTTTCTTGTTAACATTTTTCATTGGTTAGACGCTTTAGCGCCTGCTGCCGTCGGAAGGGGAAAATTCGGAAATTGTCTTCCCCCTTTCAATAAAACGTTCAGCGTAAAGGCTCGTCCCATGAAATTTGTACACAACACTGCATTAGCTTGTTTAAAGGCTAGCTGCGTTCTCCTTGTGTTTGTTACTCCTAGCTCGCAGAAAATAAGTGGAGATTGGAGGTAGAGTGGAAAAGAAGGCCTTTTTTTCTATACTGTGAAAAATAAACCTATAATGGAGAACTGTTATAAAGGATCTTGGAGCGAAGGACTTCTTTTTCAGGCTAGAACAGGAGAAAATATCGATTATTTCTTAAAAATACATTGTTTTGCTAAATACTTTTAACCTACGATGGTATGGCGCTGTAATGTAGCACCGATAGGAGCAAAAATATATTAATACAAGATGTCACGAACATTTAAGTACACCCAATTCCCCCGATGTTATAACTATTTAAAATATTAAATTTAAATTTGAACAAATTTTCAATCATCTTGTAATAAAACCAAGAGGAATTTGATCGAAAATGAATTTTTCGAGTTACCTAAATGTAGAAATAAGGTAGCGAACCGCGAAAACGTTACTTTCAACTAAGACCATTTACACATGGACTACAATGCAATCGTTATAACTCCGATTTCAGAGCGTCCGCTACAAAACACCACCAAGTGGAGAAAATCCGCGATAGTAATCCACAAACATGCAGCACCCCCCCCCCCTTTTTGACCCCCCTTCTTTAGGAGGCGAACGGTTCGCGCTCTTTTCCGCTGTTTTTCTCTTGACGCCGTAAATAACGGGCGAAAATTGGTCACGACTCGCTGGGTGACCAAGTAAAATGTCGGGAGAGGAGCGCGAAGTGAACGCGTTTTTTCAGCCCAAATTCTCTTGTGGATAGAGTTGCCTCAAAATAACGATGGTGGCGTTGGGGTAGCGGCGACACTAACCTTACAACAACGCCTATCTTCATTGCAGTCCAGGTGTAAATGGTCTTAGCTTTCAACTAAATTTTAGACAAACCGAATGTTTCGAGTTACCTGGTTTTGGAAATAAGGTAGCCATGTTTTTTGGTTTTAGATGGCAACTGTATCAATTGGTACGAAATTCAAATATCACACAAGTGCGTACGTGGGTTATAAGTTCCCGCGCATTCACCGGAAATATCACTAAAAATTTAAATTTCATAACGAAACCTAAATCGTAGTTCAGAAATGATAAGTATTAAAAACAATTTCAACCAAGTCGGTCTTAATATAAAACAGGATGCAGATTTGAATTCGAAAATGGCAATAAACTTCTTAAGTGGAAATATGATAAACTTGTCTAGATCAGATTTAAGATAATAACATTGGGATACCGAGGCCGGTTAATGTACTGTCGAACTAGATATCGTTACAATATTTATGAGTTATCAAAGATAATCTAGACTACGTACCCTAGATTGGAAATGCAGCGAGATTCCTACGGGCTCCCGTCTAACCATACGATTCCCTAGTTGCGGGGGGCAATGTAATAGCGTGGGGCTAAAAAGTCTGAAAAATTCAGTTCGGTTCAGTTTTAAATCTCGTATCCGAGGTCGGTGCTGGCTGCTGGCAGTCTAAACAAAAAAAATCGGGACTGGAGGATGAGGCCCGAGGTTTCGACCAAGTTTGATTTGAAGCGTAAATTTTCTTTATTTTACTGATTGGAATTTTATTTTACCAAGGTGTAAACTAAATATGGGAAAATCTTGCCACTTCAAGAGTTGTAAGAACTATCACAAATCATCTTTAATCATAAGTTGGGTTAAATTGAAATTGTAGCGAAGTTTATTAATAACGCTGGTGCCTTCAATTGTAAATATGGACAAGTAGGCCTAATGGAATGCTTCATTTGTCATCATTTTTAATTGGATTTGCCTTAATTAGAGATCGGCGTTTGAATTAGAAATTATCTAATTATTTATTTTTATTCAAAACCGCAAATTATCCAAAATAAATACGACAAAAACGATTATTTTTGCATGTTAAATCGTTGTTTATTCCTATAAAATGTTCATAAAAAACAGTTAACCAAACTTTTTATGGTTAATCGAAATTTTGCCGGTTAATTTATTCGTTCCGCCGACCTCTAGCCTTAATTTTTTTCTAAGCAAAGCTGTTTAAAAAGAATAAAAATATAGGAAAACATTTGAAATTAACCATTTAAAACTAATTTTTACAAAAGGTTAATCAGGAGATTCAATCTCTTCATTGGGCAAAGATATTAATTTTGAAGAGTTTTTTAAAGTTTACCACTGAAATTATATTTAAGACAAACAATTTATGACTACATCGATGATAATTAAAATTGTAATACTAAGCACTCGGCTTTTTAGATTTGGGTTGTTTCTTTTGACAATAAGCGTGATCCATTTTTAGTCCGAGGCCTGAACGAGGACCATATATCGAAGCAGACGAACCCGCTGAAACTTTTCAGACTAAACTTCCACCCCACCTCTCCCACTAGGGAATCGCATGAGACAACGCATTTTGCGTACGTTTCTACCCCCTGGAGTTATGTACGACACGGCGGCATCGTCTACACTGTACGTGAAACCAAATGATACGTATCCCTTGGATGGAGTTTAAAAACGTGTTCGGAAATATCCTCCCACTACCGCACAGCACTCACATTCTATTAGAAAAATTAGTCAATTCGCGAAAATTTTTAAATATAATTATTAATGCGTTTTGTTTATCAGCCTAATTTAATGCAATGAAATTTAATAATGAATATGATTGATGCACTTAACGAACAACCTCATCTGAATCACCAAACACGCCAAGCCTCGGTCTCATGTGATTGGAGTAGACTACATTTTCAATTGCGCCAACTACGGCAGGTTTTAGAAATGTGTTTCTATTTAGTTTTGTAGAGACTGAATAATTAAATTAGATTCGAAGCATTTATCTTTTCGGAAACTTCGTGGCGGGTCAGTTACTGTGCCTAGTATTCATAAGCCTAGTAAGTTTGGTTCAATTTAATCATGAGTACATCTCTACAGGATTGTTACAAATGAAGGTTAATACGACTTTCGGTCCATGACAATTTGGAGCCCTGCGATTATAGGATGTTTTGTAAATGGGTCAACAACGTCAAGAAAGAAATAAACCAAAAAAAAAGATGCTAATGGTCTTTGGACATAGGTCGAGTCCATCGTTGGACGTTTTAAGAGGATGTTAAATTAAGCTAGACATTCAGTTTAAAAATCAATTTCATTTGAGTGACAAATCTATTTACACATGACATAAATATTTATGGAAATAAATACAGTGTTTAAAAACTAATAACAACGCTAGCAGGTGCTACATGAACTTTCATACCGCTCCGTGGAGAGTTTTCGAGACGCGGGAGACTGTATCGTGGAATTTCTTTTCTACCATGTCTCTGGCCACTCCGAAGGAAGCCGCCTTGGACGCCTCCATGTCCGCAATCATCATACCAACACCCTGGACAGCTTGGATCTTGGAACCCAACTTCGTGAAGACGGGAGCAGAGTTCTTAGCTTTATAGATTTCAGGGATGGGTTGGGTGTAGGCAGACTTAGATCCCTTGACGACCTTCATTTGGGGGATGACCACGTGGTACTGTTGCAGGTTCACTTCTGGTCGGTGCACGATGAGAGTGTGGGGCACCTTGTAGACCATTGGCTTGTGCTGGACGACGGGACTAGGGATAACGAAGATGGCCTGAGGCACCCTGAAGAGGGCGGGTTTGGTCTGAACGATGGGCTTAGGAGCCTCGATGACCGGCGATGGGATGATGAGGATCACTTTCTTCTCCTTCAAGATATTCCCAGAGAAGCCGATGTTGGCGTGAGGAACATCGTGCACTTCCGGGGCACCTTTCGGCATCTCGACGGTTGGTTGGACGAGGGATAAAGACGGCTGAGGGATGTCGAAGACGGCAGCTGGCAATTCCATACTCTGTTCGTGAAAAGTGTTCAAGGGTGGAGCCATGTCCAAGGGCAACGGGGCTGCTATTTCGACACCATGTGGGGTTTCAACGTCGATCGATTTCTGGCCCAGAACCTGAACAACACGTTTACCTAAATAACTTGATAGAAACTAAAATTTAACACCTATTCCTCAACTTACCGCAGAAACCATTGCCATGAAGATAATTGAACTGACGGTCTTGTACATCTTCGCTTTATTTTGAAAATGTAGTTTAAGGGAGTGAGCTAAGATAACTTCTGATACCGTGAGCGTTTCATTTGGGATATTTATACTCATTCTGGGTTTTTTAATTACGCGTTTTATTTTTAAGTTAAACTTTCAATAATTTTTCGGCTTTTTTATTATTAACCAAATAACGAAATATTGTTTTGGAAAGCGAAATCTTAGCCAGAAATAATTGCTAACATAAGTAACATTAAAAGTTACCGTTAACTTTAATTTTTCGGTTTATTTTGTGCTACTAAAAACCAATGTACATCAGGGACAATTTATTATAAAGATTTGTGAGTTGGTAAAATTTTTTAGATCTATTGACTTGGATTCCTATCGTCGTAGGTTCATTTTTTACTCGCATGGACATAGGACAACGCCTTTAACATGGGGCCTTTTTCAAGACCTTTACTGAAGGGGACCCTTTGAAAGGCTTATGGTTTCATACCACAAATTAAATATTCCTTACATTGCTGGATAAAACTATTTGTAGCCAATATGGCGGTTTGAGCCTAGCTTTTCAATAACTTTCTCCAAAGGTTATTCGACGTTGTAAATTCGTTACGATCTATCGAATGACACGAACGAAAATCCTGTGCTCCTTCAGGGAAAGTAACTTCGCCGCTAGGGGTCACAGCTTTCCGATTGTACTGTTTGGCTGGCTAAGAATCTCATGCCTGGCAGCACTGTTCCTCCACAAAGGAAGTGGTGGGCATTTGCGCCAAAGGAATGTTCTCCTAAACTAATAGCTAGGAGAATGCTTATAGGCACCTATTTTGACAAATGGCAATTAATTTTTAATATCGACTTAGATGATTTAGTGGTTTTAGGCAATCGAGTTGTTTATCGAGTATCAAATTATTTTTCTTCGAGTATTCGAATCGAGTAAAATTGAAGTGGAGTCGAGTAATCGAGTTCTTATTCTAAAAAAAACTTCGAATAATATTTTCAACTAGTCTGATTATCGAGTACTTGATTAGGTGCTGGTTATATTCAAGTAAATTTAAAATTTAATTTAAAAGGAGTATATAAAGTAACTTTAAATGCTGAAAAATATTCCTTTAATCAAAAGTGACATAATTACCAAAAGTGTGACAATCCCTGTACATTCGTATCCTAAAGGTTTAATGAATGCTCGATATCGACCACATAAAAGACTATTGTCGCCTTTCTGGATCTTTTTTTAGTCTATGGTATTATATCGTAGGTAGATGGCGATAACATTTCCACAGAGCGACAAAAATAAAAAAATACACTAACTTTGACCAGTGCTAATTAGTTCCTCCGTTCCTCACTACGAGGCGTTTTTTGTTGGTTTTAACTTCCTTCCCTCCCCAAGGCATACTTTCCCTTCTACCCTCCGAACTTGTATTTCGCTCGTAACATTCTTTAAGAAATAAGATGGACTGACACACTTTTGGTTATTATGTCACTTTTGCTTTAATTTAAATGAAGCACAGTTTCCACAACTTTTTAGGACCGTTTATTGCCCCCAAAAAGTTGTAAAAACCCCACTTTGAACATTCAATCAACGAGGATATATAAAGTTCGCCAAGAAGGCGATATTATTATTTCGTGCCCGTATTTCATTTAAGCAGATATCATAAAATCATTAATTATTAATAAACCTAACGGACTTTAATTAGAAGATATCAAAGGGAAACGATTTCAAATATTAACCAACCAGCGAGGCAGACGTATTCTAAATTGTAACAAAACGTACGACGGTCAGAATACACACAATCCATCTAATGTGTTAAGTTTGTTTGAGCTATTCACAGCAACATGCAACGCCGTTATCACAACCAATATATATCCACGGTCACACATAATTGTATTTACACTTCTTTCTTTCTTCTAGTCATACTTTGAAAGCATCGAAGAATCCTTCGATCAGTGTCACTCTTATTTTCTACTTCTGATCACACTTATTTGTTACTACTAGTCAGCCGTTGAGTGTCACCCTTATTTCTTCTGGTTAGACGACAAAGACTAGTTCAATAAGTTTCATCCTTATTTGTTACTTCTGGTCATACGTTGAATGCGCGGCGCACTCTGAACGGCATTAAAAACGCTTGAGGGAAACGGGCGGGTAGAACTCTATAAACACGCGGATTTACAATGTTGGAAATTGCGGGGGTCCGTATACGCTGACCAAAAAACCTTGCTTAGAAATAAATTTAAGGAACGTTTTTGCAATTCTAGGTTATATGTTAACCACAGTTATTCAAAAATATAACTTTCATGAAAATCGGATTTAAATTAAGGAACTGTATGTAGATGTTTAGGCAACAAGCTGGCCAGCCAAAATATACCTCTCCTCGGAAGAGTTTTTAATTTTCAGTGAAGCGTAACTGTATCCGTGGTTCTGCGGTAGAACGCTCACCTGTCGTTCAAGAGGGCTCGGGTTCGAATCCTGGCCGATTAAAAAATTATACTACACCCAATGACAAAAAGAGGGCGCTTTTGAAAAACCCTTTTCCCTGATTCTAAGAAACTGGGTACGCAGTGATTACGCTTTGCCCCGACAGACAGACCCACAGACAGACAGAAAGACACGGAGAGGTAAAAATATAAAACCACTAAAATTTGGGTCCCGTAAATTACCCTTAAAACTATACTTAAATTTAATATTTACTAATATAACCGAAGTTGTAGGTCCGCTGAATCCTAACCTATCCAATAATATGTTTTTAACGTTATCGGATCTTAATTTTAAATAAAATATCTACAACATAAAGCGAAACCACCGACAATAGTAAATTGGGCAAATGCCCAACTTCTAGGGCTCCGATTTGAAAACTTAATGAAAGGCTATCAATGGCGATGTATGTACACTGCACTCGAACGAGATATCATTGACTCTTCTAGCCCTAACCGTTGAAGAAATCTGCGCGACATGGCGGCATCGGTGGCATCGGCATCAGCATCGGCATCGGCTATACTGTACGTGAGATTAATACACACAAATTCTTAGGATTGTGTGTAAAAACGCTTCAAAAGCAAAACTATTCCGAAATGACACTATTTGGTGACGATGAGCGTTCTGAATAACGAAGGTAACTCAGCGTTACCAGGTCACAAAAATGTAATTATATTACAGTGCATAAATACGAGCAACTTTGATTACTCGCTACTTGGCCATAGTTGGGCGTGACTCACATTTATTTTGGCGCAAATTTTAAATTTATTTATTGGCATATTATAACTTCCTATTTACATTAACCACTATAGGTAATTTCTAAAACTTCTTTAATTATCGCCCAAACAAGTATATTTAAATACCCGAAAAAAGCCTACTTTATAGTACGAGAGTAAAATTATAGTTTGGAGAAAACGTTTATCAAACGATAAACGAAAGTGAAATTTCACCCCGCCAAAAAGGGACTACAGAGAGCGATGCGATACCTCTTAGCAAGGAAGTTTTGTCGTTCCGGGAAGACCGCCATCTCTAATCGCGCCAAGCTGTCTCCATGACTCAGCAGGCGGCCCGACACAGCATGGGCATCTAAAGAAAATGTGAGTTGGGTCAAAAGTAAAAGCCCATGCTTTTGATACATGCTAACCTCAGTGACGGCGATCCCATGGGGGCTCTGGGGCTCGAGCCCCCACAGGGAAAAACAAACGGGGGCAGAGCCCCCACAGCAATAAAATTGAGGAAAATAGCAATCAGGAAAAAATTAAAATCTCACTGCCTTTGTTTAGGTTCGAATTCAGTCTTTTTACAGAAGTTATTTTGAGATTGCAGATGCGAGTAGCATTAAGATGATAACCGTAAAATTGATTTCGATAGATTCGTCCAAACAAAAAATCGTCCCAGCATTTAACCTTTTTTACCTAAAATACCTTCGTAATGTATTTGTCCAAGAAATACACAGATATTTTTCTAAATATATCGACTTAGCTTATATTATCAATGTATTCATCGAGGAGGGATGAGATATTAGAAAGAACACTTTAACAAGTTGGCAAGCCAAAATATACCTCTCCTCGGTAGAATTGTCCCTAGTGGTATTAATTTCTCGAGATAACCCTTAAAGATATATCTCCGCAATTTAGAGTTATTTGTTAAAAATATTAACCCATTTCTATCCCGCCAGGTATAAAATTTTAATTATAATTAAAATAATTGAGACGAAACGACCAATTTTAATTTATTCAGAATATCATAAGTTAAGTAGTTACAACAGTAAGTTAGACGTACTATAACAATGCACAATTGAATTAAACCCTTTTACAGAACAAGTTTATCAGTTAAATATAATACGAAGCAAATTTTAATGAAAGAAATATCTACAGAGGCTTTTTGGAATTACTCGCTTACGAAATACTTGCCGCATCTTTAACGCTCATTTTATTTCAACACTCGCCCTTGATGAAGATACCGTAGATATCTGGTAGTGGACGACTCGTTCACTTCCTGTTGACGTTGTGACGCATACCACATGAAAAAGACCAATGCCGTCCAATTTCCAATATCATATAATGACTCGCACACCCAAGAAATCATTGACTGCGTTAGAAATCGTAGATATCCAAATATCCACACCAAATGTATTTACAAGAAGCAAAAACCTTACCATCAACAAAGCACAGAGAGCCACTTGACTAACCGCCACCTCTTAAAGCAATTAACGTTAAATTATCTCCTTTGAATTAACAGAACTATATATAGGTCGTTAAGAAAGTGGACCACCCACAGGGTCTACCCTTTAACCCTCTAATCTCGGCTGACTGCGCTAAAACAAGATTTAACCTTTAAAAAATACCAGATTAGGCCTTCATAAATTCATTAATAAAAAAAGACTTTATTACCTATTATGCTTACGATGCCTGTCTTAATTTCAGTGAATCTAAGCAGCTATCGGTGGTTCTGTGGTAGAGCGCTCGACTGCCAAGCCGAATGGTCTGGGTTCGAAACCTGGGTGGCGCATTTGTTTTTAATCAATAGAGAAACGCTAAATTAGAATTTCTTCGATGCAATAATTTCAATTTCAATTCTATTTCAATTAAACCAAAATTTCGTACTCTATTAAATACGCTTCCGATAAAGCTGAAGGTCTAATTTTCAATAAGGCGTAACAAGTGTCGGTGGTTCTGTGGTAGAACGTCCGCCTGTCAATCAGGAGGTCTCGGGTTCAAATCCCGCCCGATGCGATCGCAAATTGATACTAAGACGAATACCGTGTACAACTGGTGGAAACCCTGCCATTGGACGTTGAGAGGTAGCATTACACTCAGCATTCGGTCCGTCCCAAAGTCATTAAGAAGAAGTTGGAGAGAAAACGCCTATATAAACACAACAGACTCAACATGCACAACCATCAGAATACAAACACAACATATTCAACACTCACAACCTACGCATAAACATTACAAAAACGTAATACACCAAACCGTCACGACGGTGAGCGAAAAAACACCATCCAAACCAAACCGCAAATGCATCCGTTAACGCTCACCGTCACACGGTGGTTTTGCCAACCCTTTGAGAAACTGCGTACGCAGTGATTACACTTTGCACCGAAAATGCGAACGCGTTCGCAGTCCTGACAGACAGACAGACCCACAGACCCACCCACAGACCCACCCACAGACCCACAGACAGACACGGTCGTTGTATAACCCCTCCTAGGGGACTTTGTCCCCTCGGAGAGGTAATAAAATATATATATATATATATATAGTAATACAAATTTTGAGAAGTACATTTTCTTGCGTTAGTTTTAAGTAGGGTCAATGGAGGTTAAGTGTGATCACCCCTTATTATTTCCCCAAATATTATTATAACAAAATTTTTGATGAATGGATATTGAAATATACTTAATTTTACACATTTTGTTTATTTTCTATATTAATTTAAATAAAATATAGTTTTTAAAAATGTTTGTTGAAAAAATAATATACTCTTCTACTCGTGTTTAGAGATTTTATGCCCAAATGAAAAGTTCTGTAACTTTTTCTAATTGAAAAACTGGTTTTACATTTTGGTATTTTGTAGTCTGCTTAACCTTTTACCTGCTAGGAGAATTGTGTTTTTAATAACATTTTGAGGTTTTCAAAATTTAATCTGAAAAAGTCTATCAAAATTGACCACACGAAGATATTATTTTACAGCTACGAAAAATATCGCTTTATTGGGACAACATTTTTAACCTCTGTATGCAAATTCATTGCGATTGCTCAAGGATTTCAAGTGAAAACAATTACCCCACCCCCCTATCACACTTGCCCCTCATTTGGGGGTAAGTATATGATCAGTAAGAGGGTTAAATTAAATAATTAATATTTATATCACTATTTTATTAATATTATATTTGATTGCGTAGTTGTGTAGGATAAAGTGGCCGTATTAATGGTACCAATTCTTAAGAGGGTGCTATTTTTAGTTTAATTTCAAGTAAACTCCCAAAAAATATTTTGATCACACTTACCTCCATTGACCCTATGGATTTTTGGATAAAAAATTAATTGCTCGTGTCCCCACAGAAATGAATTTCCGATCGCCGCCGCTGGCTAACCTGCGCTCTTATTTATTACTTCAGCTATACACGGCTTGAGCAGTTGACATAATATTACTTCGTCACACTTATTTAGGATAGTTTGAAATTTATGTAATAAAATTTGAAATATAATTCCGCCTTCCACCCATGCTTTTATTTATTACTTCTGGCCATACACGGATTCGATTACGCGTCAACCGAACTACACGAGTTCCGTGGTTTAAGCTTGCCACAATTATTCATTACTTCTAGCCATAAGTGTCATGTTCAGCTACGTCCGCCCCCCTCTTCGAAACCGAAAAGTTATTTATTACTTCGTCACACTTATTTAGGATAGTTTGAAATTTATGTAATAAAATTTGAAATATAATTCCGCCTTCCACCCATGCTTTTATTTATTACTTCTGGCCATACACGGATTCGACTACGCGTCAACCGAACTACACGAGTTCCGTGGTTTAAGCTTGCCACAATTATTCATTACTTCTAGCCATAAGTGTCATGTTCAGCTACGTGTCCCCCCCCCCTTCCAAACCGAAAAGTTATTTATTACTTCGTCACACTTATTTATTACTTGTGGCCATACATGGATTCGATTACGCGTCAACCGAACTACACGAGTCTTTAGAGGAAATATGTTTTCTTTAGAAAGAAAGTTCTGTTTCGCTGTCATCGTCTTCACTAGACTCTTCTTCGTCTTCAACATTGTCGTTTTCTTTATAAGAATTGTCACAGTTTTCTTGGTCGCTCCCACAAGCGCACATTCCAATACATCTTAGGCGAGGAGCGTGAGAAGAGCATTTACACGGCGCAAAAGGAGTTTTCACGCCAACGATATTTGTACGTTTTTGATGACGCTCTACAATTTTCTAATTGATAATTTTGAAGTAACACCTAGCGGTGAAAAATTAAATTTGTAAAAAACGTGAAAACGTTTTACGATTTCGATGAAATTTTGCTAACGAGTGTCCCCCGCGTGTGGATAACGTACCCTAAAATTTTCAACCTTCTTGAGAACATAGTTTGTTTCCGAGCTGAAAAAAAACATCCTGTATAGTGGTATGGCGCGTTTGAGAGCTGTATGGGGTTTGGAAGCTCAATTTCCATAGTCTGGCCTACCTCTAAAAACATCCTGACAACACACGCCAGGTGTAAGGTTATCAAAAATGGAAAATGGAATCTAAACAAGAGTCTTAATCAGATTACAATCATTATAAATATACCGAACAATGACAATGATGGTAATCCCCACAGAAGGATGCCCATAGCTATGAAAAAATACTCCAGTACGGTTTTACAAGTGACGTGATATCAGATGTTTATACCGTATACCTTACAAGATCCTACGCCATTAAAAATTATCTGAATTCATTCCATCACAAACATTTATTATGTAGGGTTATTTAACTTTCAATACACCTTATTTTTAAGCTAAAATATTAGAAAACAAATGTAATTTTTTATTCCAAAAAAGTGTTGTAAGTCGGAAAATATTCCACGAATATAATATAATATTATAATATAATAATTTGCCGTAATTTTTCAAAAAAATAAAATTTTCATTCCATGATTAGTCTAATATTGTTGGCAAATTTAACTAACTAAACCTTTAGACTAGCTTCAAACGGATACTTACTGTTAGACATTTTATATCGATAAAAAGTTTAAAAAAAAAATCAATAACCATGGGAAAGTATTAAGTTTTAATTCAGTTCTCCCGATTTGCGGAAAATTTGCCGCAGAGTTTTCTGGTAATTTTACCTTGTATTATTTTTCCGTAAATTTAACAACACTATTCCAAAACAACCTGGAAAAATCAACTAAAGGGGAAACTTGCGTAGGCAGACGTATCACAAGAATATCTTTAGCGAAAAAAGTAGAGGAATACTTACTCCGTAAGAGTAGTTTTGTATACATCTGGTGATATTAATATCTCAGATATAGTGAGGTTTTTCCATGAAACTGAAATGTAACCGAAAGGAAACCGGCTAAATATCTTTTGGGGTAAGTTTTGTCCACTGTTTTAAGAGGCTTGTGTTAGCGAAAGTAAAATGGACCATTAGATAAACGAAATCAAATTTAATGCGAGTGACAAATCTATTTACACATGACATAAATATTTATGGAAATAAATACAGTTTTTAAAAACTAATAACAACGCTAGCAGGTGCTACATGAACTTTCATACCGCTCCGTGGAGAGTTTTCGAGACGCGGGCGACTTTGTCGTGGTATTTCTTCTCGACCAGGTCTCTGGCCACTCCAAAGGAAGCCGCCTTGGACGCCTCCATGTCCGCGATCATCTTACCAACACCCTGGACAGCTTGGATCTTGGAGTCCATCTTCGAGAAGATGGGACCAGAGGTCTTAGCTTTGTATATTTCAGGGATGGGTTGGGTGTAGGCAGACTTAGATCCCTTGACGACCTTCATTTGGGGGATGACCACGTGGTACTGTTGCAGGTTCACTTCTGGTCGGTGCACGATGAGAGTGTGGGGTACCTTGTAGACCATGGGCTTGTGCTGGACCACGGGACTGGGGATGACGAAGATGGCCTGAGGCACCCTGAAAAGGGCGGGTTTGGTCTGGACGATGGGCTTCGGAGCCTCGATGACTGGTGAAGGGATGTTGAGGACCACTTTCTTCTCCTTCAAGATATTCCCAGAGAATCCGATGTTGGCGTGGGGAACATCATGTACTTCGGGAGCATCCTTGGGCATCTCTACTGTTGGTTGGGCCAGAGACAAAGACGGTTGAGGAATATCAAAGATGACAGATGGCAGTTCCGTAGTTTGTTCCTGAACAGTGTTCATTGGCTGCGCCATGTCTAATGGCATTGGGGCTGCGATCTCAACAGCGTGCGGAACTTCAACGTCGATGGATTTCTGACTAAGAACCTGAAAACCCATAAAAATGCGGGTTTAAACGAACGTTAATAGATCACGTCTATTGATCCTGTAAGTCATAAATTGCTTACCACCGATGCCATCGCCACAACGAAAACTCGTCCGAACATTTCTTCGGTTTAATAAAATCGCTAGTGACTCAATTTGAAATTGAACCGTTTCTGATACACTTGAGGGTTAATTGAGGACTTTTATACTAATTCGTTTGGATACGATCGTTTTTTATTATGATTTATTTTAATACGTCTTAAAGTATCAATGCATTTTTTATCTCTTTCATTTACATTCTATTAGAATTGAGATTTCCGTAATTTTATGAATAATTTTTTTAAGTTCATGAAAGGTTTTTACCTCTCCGAGGGGACAAAGTCCCCTAGGAGGGGTTATACAACGACCGTGTCTGTCTGTGGGTCAGTGGGTGGGTCTGTCTGTCTGTCAGGCCTGCGAACGCGTTCGCATTTTCGGTGCAAAGTGTAAGCACTGCGTACGCAGTTTCTCGAGATCTCTGCGTTCGCAGTTGCTAGTAATTAGGGAACAAAGTCGAAAAACCGTGTTTGCAAAACCACCGTGGGACGGTGAGCGTTAACGGATTAATTTGCAGTCGGGGTTGGTTTGGTGGTTTTTTTTCGTCAACGCTCGCCGTCACGACAGGTTTAATTCAGTGGTTTGGATATTTCGCTATTGTAATGTTTATGTGTAGGGTGGTAATGTTGTGTTATTGTTATGACGTTTGTGGGTGTTGAGTTTGTGGTGTGTATGTACGGGTGGTAACTCTCCAACTCTTTCTTATTGACTTTTGGGACGGACCGAGTGCTGAGTGTAATGCTACCTCTCAACATTCAATGGCAGGGTTTCCACCAATTGTTCACGGTATCAATTTGCGATCGCATCGGGCGGGTTTCGAACCCGAGACCGCCTGTTTGACAGGCGGACGTTCTACCACAGAACCACCGACACTTATTACGTTTCATTGAAAATTAGACCTTCAGCTTTATCAAAAGCGTATTTAATAGAGCATGAAATTTTGGTTTAATTGAAATAGAGCAAAATTTCAGGAAAGATTTAAATTATTGCATCGAAGAAATTCTAATTTAGCGATTTCTCATTTGATTAAAAACAAATGCGTCACCCAGGTTTCGAACCCGGGCCGTTCAGTTAGGCAGTCGAGCGCTCTACCACAGAACCAACAATAACTTTAAGCTATATTGCAAATAAGACACTCATTGTAAGCATAATAGTTAACAAAGTCTTGAATTTTTTTACGAATTAAATTGTGAAGGCCTAATGTGGTTTTTTTACGAAAAAATTATAAAGACTTAATCTTGTTTAATATAATAAGTTGCTTTATTTCAATTTGGTATTTTGTTTAGTGTTTTTTAATGAATGGAGTTAAAGATTTTTTTCTTCTATTATTTGACGTTTTATTTTTGCGGTTGTATATTTGTTTTATCTTTTATTCTTTTAAAATTATTTACTTCTTCCGCAAAATGGTTCATTTTTTGGAGGAACCTTTTTACTTATTTTTTGTGTATTAATGTTTTGAGAACCTTTACGTTTGGGAAAGGATAATTTTTGACGGAACCTTCAAAGTGTATACGTCGCATTTTCAAAAAATGTAATGGTCAAATCTTGTTTTAGCGCAGTCAGCAGATAAGATAAAGGGTAGAACCCGTTAGTTTTTTGTAATTTATTTAGTTTTTTCAGTCGTATATTCTTATCTATTAGGTTTAGCGTATTGGTTTTCAAGCTTAATAATTCATTTATTAACAACATATCCAGCCGTATTCTGCGTGACCCCTAGGCAAGAAGGGAACCGCCCTCTTGCTTAAGAACCTCCGGTTGGCTGAAATGTTTGGCGGGAATTCTCTTGCCTTTGCTTTTCTATTGGCTGTGGTTACGTCATGAGTGTTACGTAACATTTTGACTTCCGGCGCTTGTTCCGCCATTTTGGTATCATTTTTCACTATGGCGCTTCCCGGAGCTGTTGCTGCTGTCGCCGCAATAGCTGCGTTAGGCTTAGAAGAAAATGCAATTTATAGAAGAGACAACAGCTTGTAAAGGTATCGTCAAATTTTATTTAACATTTTTATGAATAAAAAATCATGTTAGTTATTTCATTTCCACACCACCCTGAAGGTAGAAATAATGGTGTGTTTTTTACGAGGTATTCCATCCCCACATTCGTTTAAAATAACTGAAATTGGGTTCAGGTCTAAATCCTCTTGCATCATAATCAGAAAAAATAATTTAACGCCTAATCTACCATAACAGGTGGCTGCAATTGACCAAAAGTGACTGCTAGCAATAGCTGGCTTATTGCTTCCGTCTTTCGCTCTTCACAAGCCACCAGTCTTTCAAGCGCATCAGCGAACCTTCTACAACTGTCGGCCACTACTTCAAGAGCTGAAGTATTCCTCTCTGAGGTATCAGCTACTCGGATCAAAGTGACCCTTATTTCTTGCTGAGTTTCCTTTAACTCGACAATTTAAACTGCGAGCTTTTTTTCCTCAGATGCAAAACCGTCCAGAGCATCACCAGTTCTCTCCTTAAACAGGAGAGAACTATAAGAAGAATAGGGTTGAGCTTCAAGTGGAAGTTTCCCTGCCTACAACTGATGATGGCCAAGCAGCCAGAAACTGATTTGAGGAAAGCGTTCTCAAATCAGTCTCGTAGTGGATATTATAAAACCATCTCCCCGCCAGGTATTGCCCTTTTTTTTGCAAATATTATTCATACTAATGTTATAAATTTTATCTGCAGATGTTTTTGATACCACTTCTGGCGAAGCACTCGGAACAGCTACAATTGGGGTGGTACTGTCTTCGTTGTGCTCTTGGAAGCTATGTGTAGAGCTTTGAACACTTTCACCCTATTGACCATCATCGAAACCTATAACAACATTTGAAATGTATAATAGCTAAGGTTAATACGAATAATCCAATTTATTGGTAATTATTTATCAATTACAGGGCTATTTCATCCACAAACTGGAAGGTCTCTGTAGCATTCCTTAAAAAACCATTAAATTTGTAATTATTAGTGCTTTACACATATTCGCATGTTGTGCCTGTATGTAAATATTTTGGCTTTGCTTATTTTTGCATGTTAATGTTTGGGTTGTATTTAATTTGTATGTTGTGCTATGGTTTTTAATCTTTTCCTTATTTTCAATTATTCAGTTAACCATTTTATTAAGCTTTTACCATTGTATTTAAATTTAACTATAGTGGCTTTAATATTTGGAATGTAATACGCGGTGTTATTTTTGAGAAAGTACGTTAGAAATATGAATGTTTACTCTGTACTTCCAGAAGCTGCTGCATCATATGCAGTGTCGATACCACCTGGTGTTCCGGCATATGACACCTCTGAAAATAAAGCTTTTACCCTCTCTTCCAATGGAGTAAGTTCTGGCAAATCAAATGCCGATCCTCCGACAGTTTGTTTGATTTTCGCATTGATTGATGCGGCTTTAGCCCGGAGACTAGATTTTAAAGTATTCCACTTCTTGCGGTTGTCAGAGGGATTTCGATATTGAGAGCCAAGGCTGTTGACTGCGTCGGTTATTTCGATCCAGTATTTGTGCTGCTGGGTATTCAGAGCACCTTTATAAAATGTATAAAATAATTTTTATAGAGCCAACGCGAGAAATTTCTAAATTTCTCCCATCATGCTTTTATTAACCAGAGCTTTCTTAATTAAGATATGTAATACACCTTTATGTTGTCGAAGTTCTGAAAAGTTTCGTTAATCCAACTTTGATAGGAGGATATTGGTTTCTTTATAAGAAAAGGCTCTGCCTTTAACCTGGTGCCATTACCAAGGGTAAATGTTCTCAAGATCCAATTTGTTTTAGCTTGTTATACAAATAATCAAAACCAACAAAAGAGGATATTTTTATTTTAACATATAAACAAAATTATACCATTAATTGTTACAACATACTACAGATTGATTTTGTGATGGTTTTTATTTTTGTTTGTTTATTATTGTATTACAACGATTAAATTGGATTGAATAAATGCAAATTGAAAATAACAGCACCATTATTGCATGTTAATTCTGTATTATTAAAAGAGGTTAGGTAATACTTAAACGTCTAGAGGTTATGTTTTATGAACAAAATTTGTTTAAATAATTTGTAGGTAATAAAAAAGACTTGAATGTTTAATTTATGTTATAAATAATTCTAACAAAAATATTTATTTAACTTTTTAATTATTTTTAACAAT